>NW_026851776.1:0-19801 GCF_026571515.1 Ruditapes philippinarum | reverse complement strand
TTTATTTATATGTTCATTTTATGGTAATGTTGTATACTGAACAATTATGTTAGGTTGATCTTAAAAAAAAACGTATATTGTGTCTATTATTATTTTGTTATCGCAGTTATAGTTATAGTCTAGGGAAAGGTTATTTAGTTACATAAATTGAGAAACGTGTTTAACATTTTTGGGTTAGTGTATTTGCAATAAGAGCAAACAATTAAAATGACAGCAGAAATTAAACCGGTATAATTACTACATTCGAAACAAAGGCAATGACATTCACGTTTGTAAAAACAAATACTTATTAAAGGAGAGGTTTTATAACGTTATTTACAGATGGCATCATCCACTTCTAACTAAGATACATTTCTGCATAGTAACAAAACAGTTTCTTAATTATTTAAAATATTGGCTATTTATATATATTTATTTAAATGATGAGTTTTATTTAAATGATAGAGACAGAGTATGATCTTTGTGTCAGGAAGTAAAATGATGATAATAACATCATACAATAAATATATATTGTATATTTCGAATACTATCTTTGATTTGTTACCATTAGTACTTTGGTCGGAACTTTTCTAGACAAAAACTGTCTTATTTTGTGAAATAATGTACGTTAATATATTTTAACAATATAATGGTCATTTATTATAAATAATTACTAACATGATGAACTTAGATAATATAGCAACGGATTGGTTTTATTGAATAAAAATGCAAAATATATAGGCTTTACATCTGAAATCATATTGACGTTTTAATGCCCATAAGGGCATGCGTGTTTTTTTTATTCATTTTCAAATTCAAGCGGTCAGATTGTACGTACGCTAATTTTGCTGAAGTTCAAGACACAGTTGTGTAATACGTGTAACTATTATCCTTCCAATTTCACAAAATCATAGTGTATCTCCAAATAAGCGTCTGCCTATTTGTCTATTATAGGATTCCTTTTATTCTAAGAAGATGTTATAGAAGATGTATATCTTGATATAATCCAGTAAATACATCAATTGGAAATGCTAGCTGATACATTTATTACTCTGTATAACATTGCTCTGTCTTAACATGAGTGTACATACAGGAAAGATACTGAATACAAGAATATATAGTACACCAAGTGCATTAATATGGTTCATTATGTATTTGTTTATCAGATTCTAGAGTATACATATCTTAAATTAAAAATCAAAAACTAACACATGATAAAGTCTGTCCTTAACTTTCATGCAGTTTTATTTTAATAAGGCTTGAATAATTCCCGTCCCTAGATTTGCCACTACTTGCCAGCTATTTCCACTGAAAAGGGTGGCATTAAGTGTAAAAAGGGTGAAATTAACTGGAAAATGACAAAATTCCACTCTTTTTCCACTGTAGTGGCAAAATTACCATCAAACGCCACTATCCTTTGGTGGCATTTAGGTGGCATTGAGTGGAAATTTGAACATAGACTTTTTTTCATGGTGGCATAAAGGTGGAAATTGGTGATAAATGAAACTTAGTTTATTTGGAAGGTGGAAAATGAGTGGCTTTTAGTGGAAAAGTGAAACTCTAACTGTTTTCTGGGTGGCAAATTAGTGGAAAAAAACTTAGAAAATTTTGTGAATAACTTTTAGTCGAGAAGGGAAAGGGAAAACTGAGAAATGATTGTGCATTGCATGGTTTATAAAATTTATTTAAGTTAAAGCTCCAAACTGAAATAAATCTGTTTGTAGTTTTTATCAAAGCATCAAATGAACTTTTTATCAAAAATAGAATAAATTAAAGTTGAACAGTTTGAAAATTTATCAGAAACTCGTATTTCTTAAAAATCTTTTATATGCAATACTAGAATGCAATGAACACAATGCTGATACAAAGTCACTGCCCATAATGGTATGATAATTCCAGCTGTAAAGTAGCAGGAAAAGACACTGAAATTGGACGTAAAATCACTTTTCCAGGCGTAAAACACACATAATTAAGAGCCAGAAAAAAGTATGGGTTTACTTTATTTTCCATTTTTCTTTCTTTTTTTGAGTACTTTTCTTTAGGAATGTAAAATTTGACTTAAAGTCAAAAATGCCTTTGTTCCATTCTATGCTAAGCCTTGTAAAATAAAATTACGGATGTAAAAGTCACTGTATTTAGCTTTTTTAGTTGCAATCTGTACATTAAATAGTTGAAATGTTCTTCAATGCCCAGAAAATGCATTTTTCTGCATAAAGTTTGTTGTTAAAATCTGCTATGATATTTAATGCCAATCTTGAATAAAGTTTGACTTTGGTCTTTTCTTCTAATTAAGATTGGTCTCTTTAATATTATTTTAAACTGATATCTGGTGAGTACTAACACTTTTCATGTAATGCTTACAATAATTAAAGTGAAAAATGCAAAGGGCAATAACTCCAAAAGTATGCAAAAGAGTTATGGTTCTTAAACACACCACATTACTCACAAAGATCTATATCTGTGAAGTTTCAAATTAATATCTCCAATGCTTTTTAAGCTTAATGATCAGAACAAAAATTAAGCATGGAGAAGTACAAAATGGCAATAAACCCGTAACCATGCAATAAATAGTTATGGTTCCTAGGCCTTGTACTTCTCATCAATGAGATTTAGTTATATGTGGAGTTTAAAATTATTGTATCAAACATTTTTTGTACTATGCTTTGCAGATTAAAACTTACAAAGGGCAATAACTCCATAACTTTGCAGGAGAGAGTTATGTATTTTAAAGAAGAAAAAAACATGAATCAAACTTGTTAACAATAATATTTAAATGCTATTTAATAAATATACATAAAAATAGATCAGCCTTTAAGATAATGAAGCACTGTGCTTGCTTTTTATACATACACAATATAGTATGCCTTTCAGAGGCTTTAAATCTATTGTAAAAATAATTGTGTGAAAAGTAAATAGCTAATAATTTCTGATTAATTTCTTATAATCAGGATAAGTAAATACTAGCTAGTAAATACTGCATCCTCTAAGATTTAACAAAAAGGCATACAACACAGATCTGATAAAACTACTGCCCTCTTATCTAGTAATCTCTGCATGGGGGTTAATAGTTTACTCAAGCCGACCACACTGTTCCATTTGATTATTTTGGGAGAGGCAACAATATACATGTTTTATGCAGAATCTGTGTTAAAATAGCATGCTAAATTATCTTTCAAAAACTTATTTCTACTCAATCTATTTAGTAATTAGACATAGTTTATACATTCAAATGAATGTAAAAAATAAAATGATGGGTGCTATGGTTTTTGAATAATCCCTCAGAGTTTAAAATTATAATGGAACTTTCCAGTTGTACGGTTGTAAAGTTTGAATTCAAAGGAATTGAGGTCAGTTAAAGCTTGCAAACACAAAGGAAATAATTGGTATTGTAGCAATTCTGGAGATATTATTTTGTTTAAAATGTAAGGGTGCATATTTTTGATTTCTCGAATAATACATTAAAAGTCTTATTAGTGTGGCAAATAGAAATGAGAAGTTTTAACTGAAGTGTGAATGTGTAGATTATAACATTAGACAAGAAGATAAACAGCAGAATCATTCCAAGTCAAAGTTTCAGGTAAGCAGCTTTTACATATAACATTTATTATTATTTTTGCAGAAACTATTTAGTTTTTTTTAACAGTAAAAATATGAAGTGGTATTGTATAAAATTATGTTTTAAATTTGTTATGTTTGTAACTTGACTAAAAAAAGAAAGCTGAACTTACATATAAAGAATGTAGGAATGTAAAGAATGTAGGAAGAGCTTCATCATTTCATAAATACAGTATGTTAGAAATTTTAAGTTTGAGAAAATAATTATAGAAATTAATCAGTAAGTACAATATCATTAATAACTACAATATTACATCAAACAAACTATAGATAACCAGGTACCTATTACTACACTTTTCATGCTATAAACATATTTCCTTGTGTGTCACATGTGAAGCAGATCAACAGTAACTGTTTTATTAGTAAGCTTCATTCCTTCATTGTTGTAATTCAGCTTTCATGGTGCAGTAGATATATAACCATAACTAGACAGTCTAGAGTAACAACAAGCTGTTAGGAGAATGACAGTTCATAACAGAAACAGCATTAAATAAGAATTATTCTTTTGCAGATACAAAGCAATGAGGAGCAGCCTGGAGCAACACACTTGTTCTTCAGTGGCTTTACAAAGGTATCTTGTTAATTCAAAGTTATTTTAGAATTGATAGGAAAGAAGTGTCACAGTACCCAATAAGAAACTTTTCAGTTCTTAATAAATATAGCTATTATGCATTATTTACAAGCCTACTTTTATTCAAACTCTTTATGACACTTTAATTTGCATTTACATTTAGTTTTACAAATTTTGAAAATTTTGTCAAATATTTATCCTGATGAAGGTTCGTTAAGAACTGAAACTGGAAGATTATTAAATTACTTAACCTGCACTGATGTTGACGTGTTGTAGTTCTATATTTCTTTCTTATTTTAAAATTTTGGAGTTGTATACATATACCATGTTTCATTTTCTGTCTTTACTTATTGGATATTGATAATTATATTTTAGGACCAAGTGATGGCAGAACTGAGGCACTATGCCTCGAATGAGAAAGGTACAACAAGGCCCTTCAGAATGCTATTCAATTTAGAGGAGATTAAAGGCGGCTCATTGTTTGGTATGAGGAAATGGAACAGAGAGTCTGACGCCAGACCTGCTTGTGCAGACAAGGCAAAACTTAAGTTCTTGAAAGGTAACTAATGTACTGAATGAAAATATCATTTTTGATTCTGCGTATATTTACTGCCTTGGAGTATTAATAAATAAGAAGTTTGATTCTTCCACGTCTGCAATGCTGTTTTGTTAAGGTTTTAATCATATCTATGCACTCAACTTGAATATAGAAATATCCAAAAGTCATGTAAAAAATTAATGTAAGCTAATGTTTTTCATTATTGTAACAATGATTCATAATATTTTTTTGTTTTAGATTGTGCGCTGGAAAAGTGGCTGACAACCCAAAAGACTGAAATCCATAGGGTGATTCTGCACCTCCTCAAACCATCCAGGAATAGAAAGATAAACTGAAGATAATAAATGGACTAATGTGTTTCTATTTTTTGAGACAATAATTTCATATGGAGACATTAAAAAGGATTATTTTTAAAATTTGTTTGTTTCTCTTTTAGGGTACAGGGTGACTTTTAAGCAGTTTCCAGCTATTGCCACCCACAAGGTGGAAAATTTCTGAATGGGTGAAAATATGTGGCATTTAGTGGAAACTGAATTTGCCACTTTGTGGTGAAAAAATGGTGGAAAAATGTCTAAACACTCCACCAACTTTCCATCCTAATGGTTGAAAAAGGTGGAAATAAGTGGCATTTGGTGGAAAATGATTTTGCCACTCAATGGTGGCATAATGGTGGAAATTCGTCTAAATACTCCACCATCTTTCCACCATGGTGGTGGCAATAAGTGGAAACAAGTGGCATGCAGTGGAAAATGAGTTTGCCACCCTAAGGTGGCATAATGGTGAAAGTTTGTCTAAATACTCCACAAACTTTCCACTCATTGGTGGCATTAAATATGATAAACAAGATCAACAAGGAAAGGCGGCGTTCAATGAACGCAACCCCCACATGACCCAGCAACAAGAACCAATGGCAAGGAGCCCAGGAAAAAAGGTGGAATTAACTGGAAAATTATATACCATCAGTCCTGCTCAAATTTTTCACCATTTTCATGATTTGGGTGGCGTTTTGGTGGCATTATTGGTGGAAAATTGTCTAAATACTCCACCATTGAAAAGGGTGTCATTTAAGTGGCAAATCTAGGGACGGGAAATGTACTATATGTTAATTGTTCGGTTTGCAATAATCCTTAAGTTTAAAAGCAAAACAATTTTGGTTTGCTAGAAAGTTCGCTATAGAAATAAAACATTTTAACTCGCATTTGCATTTCTATTTAACAATGTATTATTCAAAGCATTGTACTTGATATCTTTTAAAGTTGGTTTCATCCATAGTTGACAAATGTCAATGTCTATAAAAAAAAACAACAGTGCAGGTTGTCAATTTTGATGAGGATCTATTCGCCATATAAGGTACAGAAGGTACGGACCCTGACAGTCAATCTCTTAAAGGTGTATATAAAAGAACAAATTGTGATATTTTGATAATTTCTTTAAGTGCAATATCGACGACTCTGCCCTGCCCCCTCCCCCTTCCAGCTAATCCAAGTCGTACCGCCTTATAATGAGCCCATAACTTAAGAATCGCCTTCGAAGCATCTTTCATTTTAAATATTATTCTGAAACATTGTACCTTTTAACGATCTGCACGTAACAATAGGATGAAATAAAATGTCTACTTACCTCTTAGCCCTCCAGCTTGAATAAAAATGTTTAAACTAATCATGATGTGATTCACTAACTGCCACTGACGGTTAAAAAACAATTTCATTTGAAAGTATCATTTCTGGTGCATCGATCTTCATAATAATAAAGATCACTTGAAGCACAAATTGCTAAACAGGTGCCTATGTTATTACTCAAAACTGATAATCGGGTTAGATCAAGGTATGATTTTCATGCCAAAACGAAAGCATTTAACAAATGTCATTGTGAAATTATTTTGCTTTTCAAGTGTCTCATATAAATTAATGATCGTGATTGGAAACCATATCTTATTAGTGTTACAAACAACGCTGAATCTTAAAATCTTAAATAAATATTTTGTTTAATTTATCAATATGACTTGTGCTGTATATCAACTTAAAATGTCATACAGTTATGAACAGGAACATTAAGATGGTAACTGTGAAAGACAGATCCACAAAGAGGATTCTGATTTGATCCGGGTACGAATTCAAAGCCGCCACACTTCATCCAACAAATATCTGTTATTTATAAGATTTTCTGCTGCAGATATTGAAACTTGGTTCTGCAAATGTTTTACTGCCGAACGTGTTGTTGGCATGTGCTAATCTATTGTTTATTTTTTCTCGCCGTTCATACCGCTAAATTATTTTGGTCCGACAAAAGCATAATAGTGCCTGCTTAGTATGTCACTATACTTTTTGTCAGACCGCTGACGTCATCTTCAATATTATCCGTTTTAAAGGCCCAATTGACACATAAATTAAGAAAAAACATATTCATGTAAGGTATGATATTCATTAAAAAAGATTATACCATATATAACATAGAAAGGAGAAATACTTCAAATCTTGGCAATCTTTTACATAATATTGGCTATTTTTTATAAAATCTGTTTGTAATACACATTTATACCATATGGACATGTTGTTATTTACAGAGTATTGTGATCCAATTTCATTGAATAAATTTAGAAATCACGTTAACAACATGTGTTGTAAACATCTATTTGACAATCTAGTTAATACGGAATTGGTCGTATGGTTAGCGGAAGCAAAAGTCACACTGACATCAGCTCCACAGTTTGCAAGCATTTACCATCTGAAAACTCATTTTGGTCGTCTGAACACCATTGAATCATTTAATAAAGAAAATAACTTATTTGTGTTTTCAAATGTAATATATAAAGTGCATGATTAAGGCATTTGTCGTATACGAAAGATAATGTTAGTTCGAACCTATCTGACGCAACGAATTTTCTTATTTTTCGTCGCCAATACATTCTCAATTAAATGTGGTCAGATAAAAAGTTTCAAATTTTTAAATGTGATGAATGAAATTATTGTAAAATATTTGTTGTGTGCAAAAGGAAATAGCTCTAAATGCCGTACTGTTTTTTATATTTCATAGAATTTTGAATATTTATAGTTGCTACTCTTTCTTTTAATGTTATAAAACATCGCAACTTTTCGGCTCATTTCGTTTTTTTTCGGATAAGGACTATTTATGAAAAATCGTGAAGATGTTCAAATTGTCTTAATACATCTGTTACTGCATGCCAAGTGATTATATTCTTAACGAAAAGGATATGCATAAAATAGATTTTAATCTTATTGCGTATCTATTGTCTAAAACATTTGAAATTGCAATTGTATAAATACATATTTAGAAGAAAAACATAGAAGAAACGGCCGTAAACTACTGAAAATGTAAAGGACATGTATATGAGCACACAAATTCTATTGCAAATTCGAACAATTCCCGTAGTCGTTAAAAGTAAATTGATTTTCTACAGAATACAAGATGCACAGTGTTCAATGGTTTCATGCAGCAGCAACTCGAATGTCACAACTATTAAGTATGCTAGAATGTTTTCTTTTTGTGTGAACGCATTTTGAAGGTTCACCTTATTATACTTCGTAAAATTTGAAGTTTCTTTAATAGTCGTTTATTGTTAATGCTAAGGTAAGTGATAAATTTATATCATTAACGTGATTTTTACAAAATGTAAATGATCCAGTGTGTCACATAGTTCTATAACATATCCCGCGCCGCTTTTGAGACTCAGTAAAACACATTGCACGGTCGTATTTTGATATGACGTCCTTTACGTTATACTTAGCGTAAAGACGCACAATATGTAAGCGTTACACAATGAAAAAGTTATACATTTAAAACTGAAAGTGATTCTTATATTGACATAAGCATTTTTATGACATATTATACATGAAGCTAATCATTTAATACCTTCAGTCATTGAAATAAATTACGTAAAATGAACCTGTTTGTATTCAATTACTTTTCATTCATTTATAGTGCGAGTATTGAACTTTTATTATATTTAAGTAACTAAAAACAAAAACGAAAAAAAAAGTTTTCTTCCTAACCGTAAAGAAATTTATGAGTTATGGCGTCATTGATGGACGTTTCAATATGGACACTAAAATACGTTACGATGGGGTTAAGTAAACAGCCTACAAAATTGACAAGTAGGAAACAATGATACTGAAATCAACTAAAAACTATTTGGGACATATTTATGTTTCACCTACTTAAATTTTATCAAAATCAAAAGTTGAGCCGATTTCCATTGTATTTGAAAATACTTCTTTGTCATGTTGGAGTTCAAACATTTTCACTTGAATGCTTCTAATTGGATTGAAGAGATAAATTAACGAGAAAAAAAGCCATGATACTTCGTATAATAAGACGAAAAATATAGATTCTATTGGTAAAACATTTACCAAATAACTAAAATATGCAAATAGTATAAAAGAGCGTAGTAAATCAGTTCGCTTTGCTGTCATGTTTTAAGTAAACGTTTAAAAACGTCGATGAACAAACAATGTCTAAATATTAGGGATCCTGTCAGTCTTTCATTGGGATAGCCGCTTTGGTTGTAATTCGTAAAATTAGTTTCTTTATGGGAACATGAACGGTGTGGTGTATTCAATACTCAAGCTAAAATACGCGTATCTAAACGTCTTCTCATTTGCAAAGTCATTGTGTTTGTGATTATGAAGTCGTTACTACACTCAATTCCTGTGGTGTGGGTTACGTAAAAATATCTTTCCTATTAATGATTTGTTTATCTGATAACGCCGATGCGTCTGATGACATTATTTGCAAAATCAATTCAACTGTGTTTACACAAATATCAATAGTTTCTCAAGCATCTACTTTAACTCTATTCTTTTTTCATAAAACTTTGAAAATAATGTATCTAAAATGTTCATGGAATTCGAAAGCAACCCAAAAGCAAAGGAAATTTATTCATTAAGACAATTATAAAACATAATGTTCTTTTTTCTTATAGCTGAAATATCAAATAACCTACAAGAACAATAACAATTCTTTTTTTTTGTATTAAACTTGTTATTTTAATATGTCATTTTCGGCATCATTTTAGGAATAGATGAAGTATCGCACCTAATAAATATTGTAGTGGTGCATTGTACATGTATATATTTTGTCATTTCGCATAACTAAATCTGAATATTTTGTTTCACGCTATAAGACCATCTACATAACTATGCTGTTTTTATTAGCTTGAACAATTCGACGGCCATTAGAAAACACTTCAAGTGGTTTGCTTTTCTGTCTGTCCATTTTTTTGACGAGTGCGTTAAGCAAGCAAACATAACATCGCGCAGTAAATGTAGATTCTTGAAAGTCTGCTTCTTGAAAAAGTCCAACATATATATAGGACCTCATTATATTATGAAATGATGCAACCATTATAGGTATTGAACCAATCTCGAACTGTATAGAAGTAGCCATATCGTCAATATCGCCGTAAAGGTTATACAAATACTCCAAATACTCAAAAAGTGGGCATACTCTTCTCAAATGCTGGGACACGGCATGATTTTGTTCTAGAATGAATGACAGCCAGTAAAATGCACTTGCAAAGTCAAAATAGAGAAAAACAGAATCCCTAAAGAAAGTCCAACACAACAAAATTGAAAATGTTGCAGGCTCGGTTTGATTGAGCCTGTTCATGGACGGTATTGGAAAGTGCAAGTTACCGTCCACGCCCCCTAGCACCGGCTTAAGCAGAATTCAACATTTAACACGAAAATAGTGAAATTTTGAATTTAGAAACATCCGCAGATGTGTTCATACGGCGGTTTTCATGGAACCTTCAATGTGACACAGTAGTGCCATTCCATGAAAAGCGGCGTATGGTCCCCAAGTAAAAGAATGCTTTTGCCCTAAACGAGAAAACAATGGGCGGAAATAAATAAAATGGAATTTTGAAAGGAGATCGGAGGTTAAATAAATAAAATGGAATTTTGAAAGGAATCTGACAAAATTTAAAGCAAACATATCCTAAGGGAAGATTATACAGTATTTCAAGTAGGAATATTCTGGAAGCCACACAGGAAATCCCTAAAGAAAGTCCAACACAACACAAAATTGAAAAATGTTGCAGGCTCGGTTTGATTGAGCCTGTTCATGGACGGTATTGGAAAGTGCAAGTTACCGTCCACGCCCCCTAGCACCGGCTTAAGCAGAATTCAACATTTAACACGAAAATAGTGAAATTTTGAATTTAGAAAACATCCGCAGATGTGTTCATACGGCGGTTTTCATGGAACCTTCAATGTGACACAGTAGTGCCATTCCATGAAAAAGCGGCGTATGGTCCCCAAGTAAAAGAATGCTTTTGCCCTAAACGAGAAAACAATGGGCGGAAATAAATAAAATGGAATTTTGAAAGGAGATCTGAGGTTATGAAGCCTGCATATCACAGATAAGACGTCAAAAGACAAATTTAAAAAGCAGGCATCATATCCTAAGGGTGATTATACAGTATTCAAGTAGGAATACTAAAACCACCCAAATTGAAAATAGCCGAAAAGAAGAAACTAAAAGTACCATATAACATGCATACACGACAATAATGTCGTGCTGAACGATCTTTAAGGATCGAAAATATAACATCATTGATTAAATGTACGAGGAGACTTTTTACAGCCGCCACACGGCACAAATAACACGGATGTGACAATAAAATAGAGAAAAACAGAATCCCTAAAGAAAGTCCAACACAACAAAATTGAAAATGTTGCAGGCTCGGTTTGATTGAGCCTGTTCATGGACGGTATTGGAAAGTGCAAGTTACCGTCCACGCCCCCTAGCACCGGCTTAAGCAGAATTCAACATTTAACACGAAAATAGTGAAATTTTGAATTTAGAAACATCCGCAGATGTGTTCATACGGCGGTTATCATGGAACCTTCAATGTGACACAGTAGTGCCATTCCATGAAAAGCGGCGTATGGTCCCCAAGTAAAAGAATGCTTTTGCCCTAAACGAGAAAACAATGGGCGGAAATAAATAAAATGGAATTTTGAAAGGAGATCTGAGGCTATGAAGCCTGCATATCACAGATAAGACGTCAAAAGACAAATTTAAAAAGCAGGCATCATATCCTAAGGGTGTTATACAGTATTCAAGTAGGAATACTGGAACCACCCAAATTGAAAATAGCCGAAAAGAAGAAACTAAAAGTACCATATAACATGCATACACAACAATAATGTCGTGCTGAACGATCTTTAAGGATCGAAAATATAACATCATTGATTAAATGTACGGGGAGACTTTTTACAGCCGCCACACGGCAGAAATAACACGGATGTGACAATAAAATAGAGAAAAACAGAATCCCTAAAGAAAGTCCAACACAACAAAATTGAAAATGTTGCAGGCTCGGTTTGATTGAGCCTGTTCATGGACGGTATTGGAAAGTGCAAGTTACCGTCCACGCCCCCTAGCACCGGCTTAAGCAGAATTCAACATTTAACACGAAAAGTTTGTTTTCAAGTTTGTTTTCAAGTTCAAAGGAATACCCAATCAGAATCAAAGCCAAATCAGTATGTTTAACAGATGAGTTTCGTCTAAACGTGTAGTTAAGACTTTGTCGTATATTTCCAAATGGATCTTTTCTTAAATTATTTAAAAGTTTAAAAGTGACTGAATCATTTTCTTCGTCGATATCGTTCTCCATAAGTACCCACTTTCTGTACAAATTCACTCTTTCTACATCTTCACTGTTAGTACTTTTAAAGAAATATTTGAACCATGATTTAGGATTTCCAAATACCGTTTGCATTAAGTCTTTTAGTGAATCTGCTTTATTTTGATGTTTTGATAAACATGAATTTGTGAAATAACAGAGGTAATGAAAAACTACGATTGAGTCGATCTCAATGCCAAACATATCATGAAATGAGTTGCTGTCATTCTTTTCTAGTAACCTATCAATACCAAAGGATAAAACAGACCTTCTCAGCCCTAATGGACAACACCAGATGTCTTTTCTCTTAAACTCAACACAAAACGAATATGTTTTACTACAGCAAATCTCACTAAGTGTGTACTCTGACATTTTGTTGCATTCTGTCCAAAGAGATGAATTTATTGATATGTACATAAAACAAGTCGGTACGTGAAATATGTTAGATAAATATATATTACGTGTTTCATTTAAAACCTGTAAGGCTCTATCGTACTCCGAATTACAGCAGAATACTGACGCTAATTTTATTCTGCTTGATGTGGCATCAGTCTGAAACCCAATTGTAAACATATCCACTATATCTGCAGATATCGCCTGCCTCTTTTTTATTCTATATGCTGCTACAAGTGAGGCATGTTTCGTTAAATAGTGTGGCAACATTAGTTTGGCTACAACTTGCTGTACTGCAGAGCTCTTAGCGATAATGTTCAGTAGCTCTTTAATTAACCTAAATCCAATATATATCTGCTTCTTCAGTGTGTATCTAGCTTAATACATGAATACATACGGAAATCTTGAATATTCAATCAAATATTGATTTCTATCAAAAATGATTTCTGCAATGATACGCTTTTCAATATTTGCACGTTGTGTCAAGAAGCTGGTGAGTCCAAATGTTTTGACACTGAGCATACTAATACCTAAATTATCAATTTCAATCTGTAATAAGCAAAACAGATTTTCATTCAGTAGATTCTTAACAATGGTACTAAGCATATTGCAGCATAGTGGTGTCATATCTTTCCAAGAAACAAATTCACAGATGTGTCAAAGAAATTTGGACAAAAATGACTCGACAGAAAATGATGAAGAGTAGATAAACATTTAAAAATGCAGTGAAACAACTGATCTTCAGTCCAAAGGCTTGGAGGTGTATTTGCTATTGTGTAGAACAGTACTGTTTTACAGTGATAACTTGTAAACTTGTCACCAACGATTGGCTGAAAGAATGTTTTCTTTATCATTTTAAGGATAACTAAAGCTCTCAGTTGTGTAATATTGAAATGAAATATCAATAGCCTTTCTGCAAACGAATACGACATTCTCCATTCGATGTAAGCATTTTCACTAAGCGGATGCCCAATAGGTACAACCAAGCCATTTTCCGCTTTAACTTTATCAATAAGTTGTTTCGTAGGCCATGTATAAGAGCGAAACCGATTTATAATTTCATCCGACACGGAAAGATAATTGGGAACTAGAATTGCTTTAATATGATCAGTATTGCAACAACTTGCAGCAGGACCATTTTGTACCAGTGGTACAAAACCGCTCATATCAGTACCACTTGGAATGCATTTCATATGCGAGTGAGGAATAAAACAATCGTCCTCATCATAATAGTAAGGTTCTAGTACGTCATGTCCTTTAAGTTTGCAATATCCATTTGATGATGATTCCTCTATCATTAACTTAAAGAAACCTTGCGTTTCTTCTAGCTTGGACTGTACTATCGAATATAAGAAAGGGCACAAGTAAACCAAATCGATGTCGGAATGCATACTCAATGTTGTTGAACCTTCAATTTGACTCCCAAAATGACATATCTTGAAATTCTCAACAGATTTACGGTTGCAACACTTTGCCATCAAAGTATGTCCAATCTCCTTGATAACTTCAGATTGGTGATATAGCTCTCGTCGTTTTGACACAGTCGTTTCGTCTACACCAACATCTTCAAGAACATGTGACATACAAGAAGATATTGCTTGAGCAAAACTAGGAATAGACATTTTCTGCAAGACAAAAGGTAAACAAAGTATTCAATATTTAGTTTATTTCAATTCAACACACATGAATAATAGATATACTAATCTGCAAAATAAATAAATTGCCTAACAATTGTTAATGGGTTCTTGTTCAATGCTCGAGTTTCAACGACTTGGTTTCATTCGCGTAAACTAGACAATGGAATACCGTGTATCAGGTTATTTTTGCTTACGGCAAATTTTGCGATTTTGGCAGTTATCTAATTTTAGCGAATCTAATTTAAGCAATTTTGTTGTGCATGTTACTTTTTATTTCGCGTCTTATTTTTCATGATAAAGAGAGACCACCCTTTTGTCAGAGATTTGTTGTTTTCACAGGTTAGACTTTGTTGTTTTTCTTTTTCTTTTCAATGGATGTATTACTTACAAGTATGTATTCTGTATTTCACACTTACTTTCTCGTATCATCTTTAACATCTTATTGTAAATATGCCTATGTTTGTATACAGTAGGGTGAACGTTTCGGTTGTCAAAAATAGCGTTTTTCGTGCGTGCGTTTTTCGTTTATCGTGCGTGCGTATATCGTGCAACGTGCGTTCGATGAAACGCTTTCTCAAGCGTGCATCGTTTACAAGCGTTTAACGTTCATCGTTTTTCATGTATCGTTTTCCGTTTTTCGTGCGTTTGAAAGCGTGCGTTTGTTAACCTCAGAAACGTTTAGCGTGCGCTTGCGTACGTCTAAACGTTTAGGTACCATGTTTTGCGTCTGTTACTATTGAGAAGTTAAAAATATCTTAAAAGAGCTAAAGTTGTGAAAAAAATGTATGATTACGATATTTTATTAAACTTTTAAAAACGTTTCAATTTTGCATGCGTTTTAGCGTGCGAACAACGTTTAGCGTATTTGGTTTAGTGTATATCGTTTTGCGTGCGTCTACGTATTTCGTTTTGTAAAGCGTGCGTGTAACGATCGTTCGTATAGCGTGTAACGCGCGTGCGTATTTTCCAGAGCGTGCGTTTTTCGTGTAAATTGAAACGCTCACCCTACTGTACCTACTAATACAATACAAAACAATTTTTTTTCAGCATAAAACAAAAACATAATTATGTTAAGAGCCAATACAAACAAAGATGTTCAGCTACAGACATGTATATATAAATTTATTTTGGTAAATTTAGTAGAACAGGTTTAGATTTAGGTGACATTGATTTTCGAATTTAATGATATTTGGCCAGCGACAATAATATTGTTTAAAAAAGTTACTTCGAACATCACGATGAAATGAACGTACTAGCAAAAAGGGCATTCATTTTCAATGATTTTCATATTGCATAATTTGCATAGTCTCTGTTCTCGTGGAGTATCGATATATCTTCCAGTTTCTATAAAAAGATTATGTGATAAAGTTCTAAATCTTGATATAGCAGTTCTACATTTCTTATCAGTAATGACTTTCTAATATTCTTCTTTCTCGAATTCAAACTTAAAGACACAATCAGAGTACCTTTTTTGTAAAAGGATATCAATAATTCTCTCTTTAATCAATAAAGAATTTCGGTTTCAGATTGATCATTCCATACATACTAATTCATGTTTTTGTAGATCTTTTTTGTATATCGAGCAAAAATAAGATATTCGCGAAATAACCTGATATACGGTAAGTCAGTAGATGTCAGGGCAGATTACTCGAAACCGTGTTTCCCATGCCCGTTGTAGGATGCTCAGTAAATCAAATGTCATTATACAGTTTTCATTCTCCCTATATGTTTAATTAAGCTTTTAATTAAGATATTTTGTTATTTCAGATTGTCAGTTAAAAGTTGTTAATAATTGGACGCTCTTTATATTGTTACCAGATTAGACCAAGAACTTTTTTTATAATTATTTTTTCGGCCGTAAATATTTCCTTCTTAATCAGTTTCGAATTTACTACTTATAATCAAAATTTGCCAATATAGTTGATAACCCTCAGAATATTTTCAAACGAAAAGTAAAATCAAAGACGATATTAACAAAAATACATGTGAATTAATGTTGGCCAAAAAAAGCTGTTTGAAGTTCTTTTTTGTCCTGGTGATAAATTATAAGGTATATACATTTATTTTAATTGAAAAAGATTGAGTTTAAATGTATGCAGTGACAATTTTTTGCAACGTGCTTTATGTATTAAAATGATAGATATTTATCTATCATAGTTATAGATAATTATTCAATCGTGACTGACATTAAGGTATAATTCAATACCACAATCAATCAATCAATACAACATTATACAGTACGACTCGTTAGACATATCGAATTTATTTCTGCTTTACAAACCCTTACAAAAGAACATTCTGCATGAACTGCTTCTTTGGTAGGTCTTGAACAGTTTTTTTTGTTATGAAAAATATCAACCAGAGAACGACCCATCTATTTATCAAGTTTATATATTAGTACATATATGACTTAAAAAGAACTTGATGATATGAATAAAATTGACAAATATTTTATAAGGCTTAAAGGAATATTTAGTTACATTTTCTTTTTCTTATTTCTTAACTGACATATTATTTGATAAATACGAGCTGATTAGCGATACCTGCTGGTCTGGTCGGAACATAGAACTGTATTAAAATAATATATATAAAAAAGAGTGAAGAACAAAGAAAAGAAAAACAAAGATTAATTCAGCTTACGCTACGTTATGAATCAAAAAACAATACTGATATCTTATTGAAAGAACACAAGTCATTAAGTCACAAGGGGATTGATAAATGTACAATATAATAATAATTAAATAATAGATTTAAATACCTGCGACAAATTATTTCCTTTCTATTGATTTCGGTATTTGCAAAAATGTTGTAAGTTAAGTTGATTGTTTTGGTACAACTTAGCACCAGTCGTCAAGGTAGACACGTCGGTGTATAAATAACTGCACTTGTTAGTATTACATTAAAGGGAGAAAACTCTATTTTAACTTTAAAAAATATATATTATATTGTCTTTTGTGTAAAGGAGTAATTACTCATAATAGAATTCGAACAGAAATAACGATCTTAAAATTGACATTAATATGTAGATGTATAGACGAAAAGTATAGTACGTTTTTCATGCAAATGTACCTATTTAAAGATAATAATGTAAAAATAGATTAACTGAATACAGCGGTTATATAAAAATACTTCTTATTTCTTTATTATTTTTTTGACATTTTATATAAAATTATTAAATTATCGACAAATATGTGATAATTTAACAAACAATATCATATTGGATATAAGGACATTTTGATTATTTTGCAATATGACTTTATTTGTGCAATGTTTATATTGATGAGATAGCACGAAGAAAGCTAAATACGTTAGAAATATTATTATCATATAATAAATATCTTAATGCTGTCAATCATATATCATTACATTATCTAACAAACAGAAATCACATTAATTAACTGTTGCTTATAACGCTAAACCTGTCAGTTCCTTACAGTTTATCATATAATTACATTGTATTATATTTTTCTTGAATATTACAGGTCAGAAATCTGCTTTATAAGATGGATCCTTTATTTCACTTTTTGTAAATGACATGTATAAACCAACACATAAATAGAAATGATTTTTGTCCAAACCAAATCAATATTACGATATAGTTGATTATTCTTGTTTTAGAAATCAATAATCAGTTATTATATCGCAAATGTCAGATGCACCCATCCTGTTGGCAACGTATGGGTTTAAACGAAAATTAAACTATTTGATATTTTACAAAAAGGTCGATCTTTTAATTAATTTTTGTTAATCGTTATACTCTAAACAATCAAAATAATACACAGTTAAGAATTTTCAAACAGGGAATGTTACAAAGATGTCAAATACCTGAGTGAGCAACGTTTGAAGAATATGACACAAGAATTGACTGGATATGGAAGACATATGAATAACAACACTGAAATTTCAAAGGATGACATTGTTGACATAATGACTTAAAGATATGACTACAACAAAACGGTCGCCTTTTAGTTGGTAGGCATGTATACAGCTGAACGGTTAGGAGTGTTAAACTTGAATGGGGACAATTTAATTTCTGAATGCGAATTTTTAATGAACTAGGTTGCTGGAGAATAAACTCTCTCTCTCTCTCTCTCTCTCTCTCTCTCTCTCTCTCTCTCTCTCTCTCTCTCTCTCTCTAAAATTACCAAAGTTAAGTGCTATCCTATGCATTTATTCCGTTCAATCGTTAAAAAAGTACAAGGAGCTCAAAATTATTATGAAACAAACAATTCATTCAAATGATTCTAAATAACCTTAAAGAACATATCACTTAAACATTTGAGAACGTCATTGCCATCATTAAATAATTGACATTGACCATTGACAATCTTGTGAATCTGGAAAAGAATATTGTACTGAATTTCGCCTATTATCTATTTTAAACAAGTGTGTGTGTGTGGGGGGGGGGGGGGTTATTGAGAGGAAGCAAATGATATGTGTAGAATGGATTCTTAAATAAACCTGTTTTTTTTTGTTATTGATTTTCAGATTCATTTAGCATTTTAGTTGTTAATTAACGATTATCTAAATTAATTACAGTTATCTCTGTTAGAAATCGTTTTGAAGTAAAATTACTAAAAGAATATAAACATAAAGCTTGTTAAGAGAATTCGAAAGCATATCGAATGCTCTAATGCTCGTAATTGAACGAGAATGTTTGCGTGTACATTATCATCTGTACTAAACGTGTTTTGATCAATTTCCGGTTAATTTAAGTGATTTTATAGTGTTTACAGTAGAATTGAATTAATGTTTTCCTTATTGTTTGAAAAACGACACGCAGCTATTAAATAGAAATGAAAGTAAATCATTTTATCATTTGCGAAATTAAATGTTTGTACGTGTCATAAATTTAATAGATTAAACAAAATTCTTTCATGTGAGAAAACTATCCGGCTAGCTCACGGAACGTCGGTGGTTATACTCAGGTGTACGTTCATGTCTGCAAGACGGGGCAACTGAGATCCTCTGCCACCAGTTAAGCTGGAACGTCGCTATTTGACCTATATTTTGGGTGCAATGCAAAAAAAATGAAAATATTAATATTTTAAATATAAATCTTGAATCTTGAATCAATTCTAGTTTGTTTTATGTAGATAAAATGACATAACTTGTGATAAAAATATATATAATTAGCATACCACAAAAAGGAAATTATATTGGGACACACCAATTATGTATTTCCTTATAGAGCTCATTGCCATTTCTTAGCACTTGATCACTATGCCGACTTAAAGTAAAGTCGAACATTTGTAATTAATAATTTCATTTATAACAGCCTCCGGAATAAGTTTGCAAATGCCGGAATTTTTCGCAAACTCAGCTACCTTTTTTAAATTGATTAGAGAAAAAATTTAAAGACCTGTCAATAATATAGATAGAGTCAAGTAAAACCTCCT
>NW_026851775.1:0-5681 GCF_026571515.1 Ruditapes philippinarum | reverse complement strand
AAAATGTTACGAGAGTTTGGAGTGAAATGAAAATTTCACAGATAATTGTTACAAATGTTACAGGTTGTTACAAGTGTTACAGCACAAGCCTTAAAAATTGATCAGAAAACGGAATTAATAAGGTTACATAGATGTTACAAGGTTGTTACAGCGTTGTTACGGCATTGTTACAAATGTTAAGAGGGTTGAGAATGAAATGAAAAATTCACACATTATTGTTACAAATGTTACAGGTTGTTACAAGTGTTACAGCACAAGCCTTAAAAATGGTCAGAAATCGGAATTAATAAGGTTACATTGATGTAAGGTTACTTAGATGTTACAAGGTTGTTACATAGTTGTTACAGCATTGTTACAATTGTTACGCCAACTGGGATTGTAATGAACATTTCTACTTACTTTTTACGATTGATTTCAAAACACATATAAGTTACCTTAAGGGTTACATTCTTTATATGTGTTACATCGATGTTACGTACATGTTACTTAGAGTTATACTTGTAACATATTAGAAGTGTTTCATTAAATTGCGCCCATTTTGTGCCCTATCTCCATCTGCGGATGTTTCTAAATTCAAAATTTTACTATTTCATATTTAAATGTTGAATTCTGCTTAAGCCGGTGCTAGGGGGCGTGGACGGTAACTTGCACTTTCCAGTACCGTCCATGAACAGGCTCAATCAAACCGAGCCTGCAACATTTTCAATTATGCCGTGTTGGGCTTTCTTTAGGGATTCTGTATTTATCTATTTTAGACACGTGAAAGTGCATCAGGGATCAAATTATCTTTCCCTTTAATGTGTCTAATGTCAAGACTATATTCTTGCAAAATAAGCTCCACCTCAACAACCTTTGATTTCTGTTTTTAAGTTAATGCAAGAAAGTGAGGGGATTGTGATCACTAAAGACAACACCAGGCAACTTTGAAGAAGTTAGATAAACTTCAAAATGCTGAATAGCAAGAATATGAGCAAGGCACTCTTTCTCTATAGTAGAGTAATTTTTCTGATGTTCATTAAACTTTTTAGAAAAGTAACAAACAGGATGGTCAACACCATTGTTGTCTTCTTGGATCAATACACTTCCAGCACCTATGTCACTAGCATCTACAGCTAACTTAAAGTTTTTATTAAAATCTGGTGCCAAGAGAACTGGTGCACTCTTAAGTATGGCTTTAAGGCTGTCAAATGCCATTTGACACTTGTCATTCCAAATGAATTTGTTTTTTTTCTTTATCAAATTTGTCAATGGTTCTGCAATAACCGAAAAATTATTACAAAATTTACGATAATACCCTGCCATACCAATAAATCGCATCAGTTGTCTTTTACAAGTAGGCACAGGAAATTCAGAGATAGCTTTGACCTTAGCTTCTATTGGTTTAACTACCCTGTCCCACTACATGTCCTAAAAAAGTTAAAATTGCATGACAAAATTCACTTTTTGCAAGATTAACTGTCAATTTAGCATCACTAAGTCGGTCGAAGAATGCTCTTATAGTTGTGAGATGTTCCTCCCATTTCATCAGAGTAGATGATTGCGTCATGCAATGTATGCGTCACATCCTGTTAGACCAGATATTACCATGTTTATAAGCCTCTGAAAAGTTGCTGGTGAGTTTTTTCATACCAAATGGCATGACTTTATATTGATATAAGCCGTCTGGTGTTACAAAGGCTGATATTTCTTTAGCTCTATCAAATAAGTGGAACTTGCCAGAATCCTTTTAGAAGACTCAAACTTTGTTACATACTTTGCTTTTCCAATTTTGTCAATTGACAGTCATCAATTCTTGGTATAGGAAATGAAATCAGTTTTTGTTACAGAGTTCACCTTACGATAATCTGTACACATTCTATATGTTCCATTTGATTTTGGTACAAGAAATACATGGAGAGCTGTAACTGCTTTTGACTTGGTTCAATAAAGTCATTATCCAATAAATACTGAACTTCTTGTCTTAGGTACTTTTGTTTTACAGGATTCGTTCTATATGGATGTTGTTTTATTGGTTCAGAGTTTCTCAAGAATGACGTCATGATGTATTTTTATCAGTCCGTGTGGGAATATCGGGAAATAAGTGTTCATATTCATAAATAAGCTTTTTCAGTTTCAATCTCGTTTCGATTTTTTCGGTTCTAAGTGAGCAAGTTTTTCATCCAGATTTTTTCAGAATATCAGAGTTTTCAAGCTTTGCTGAACCAGGATCAGACTTTTTCAAAATCTTCATAACTATAAAATTCAACTGAACATTGATTTGTGGAACAGAGTTTACAACAGATATAGGTTTATTAATTGAGCTATCTCTGTCAAAATATTCTTTTAACATATTTATGTGACACAATTTGTTTTTGCTTTTCGCTCCCAGGAGTATTAATAATATAATTAAAGGTCACTGACTTTCCTTTCAATAGTTATAAGGGACCCAAAGTATCTTGCCTGTAATGGTTTTCCAGGGTATAGGTAAAAGAGCAAGTACCTCTATCACCAGGGGTTTTTAAAAACTTCTTTCCCTGAGCATTCTCATCATTATAACCCTATTTATTCATTTTACTTTGTTGTTGATTTTAAATTAACCCTAGCTAACTCGATCAATAATCAACCTATTTCAAAAATCTTTGATACAATACTTGAAGCCCAAATTTAAAGAAAATTTTCATTCTTCAGACAGGGAATTTCTCTTTAAGAAGTTTTAAGGGTCC
Source organism: Ruditapes philippinarum (assembly GCF_026571515.1). Classification (NCBI taxonomy): domain Eukaryota; kingdom Metazoa; phylum Mollusca; class Bivalvia; order Venerida; family Veneridae; genus Ruditapes; species Ruditapes philippinarum. The sequence continues at coordinate 2,979 of NW_026851775.1, read as the reverse complement.
CTCGGACAGGTGTACCAAATACTAATTCAAAAAAGCTGAAGCCAAGAGATTTTCCTGAAACAGATTCTCTTACCAGGCAAATAAAATTTAAATAGGATTTGCCCTCATCCCATCTTTTTCAGTGTCCAAAACGAATTATACCCCTTATCATTTTTTCAGAGTCTTGGTTAAAATCTTTCTAATGCCACCTTGACTTTCAGGGTGATAAAGGCCTGAAGACCTATATTGAGTTTAATTCCTAACCTCATGCAGAAAACCCGCTGGAAAAAAACCAGACATAAAATTTTGACCCTTGCATTCCCCGACTGTACTGATTTTTGGGAAACCAAACCCAAAAGTGGGAAAAAATTTTACCCAAAAGCCTTTGGGCAATAGTTTTTGGGTTTTTAATTTTTTTCTTAAAGGAAAAAAGGGTTCAGGGAAACGCGTTTGAAGCACACCCTTATTAGTTAATTTAAAAATTGAGAACCTGTTTAGCTTTTTGGGAAAGGACCTAACCCCAGGGCAATTTAAAAACTCTACTAAAAGGTTATCAAATGCAGGGGAAAAAAGCCTTTTTAAATGAGCTTTAGGATGTCGGTTTGGTTTGCCCCCAAACCAATTTTGACAAGGATGACAAAATTTTCAGTACCTAATACAAACGGGTTTTTAAGGGGGCCCGGCCAATTTAAAAAAGGGTTGAGGGAAATTTTTTTTGGTTTGGTTTTTTTTTAAAAACCTAAAAAGACCTTTCCATGGGGTTTCATAAGCCAAAGTTTAATATTTTTCCTGGGCCGAAATATTTAGGGGGCCACCAATTTGGTTGATTAAACTGTCCACTTCTCTTCAGCGGGACATCGGGCGGGTCCCATTTTCTCATTAAAATTCCCATTTCTTTTCATAATAACAAACAGGGACTTGCTAAAGCTTTCATCTTCACCTTAAAAAGCCTCTTTGAAAAAACTAAATCTCAGGATTATTTTTGTTTTCCTGGAAAAGCTGTGACCTTTGACAAGGGCGTAATCATAGCCGCTTGATCTTTAAGATCTTTTGGTGTAGGAAAGTCAGGATATTTGAAAAAATTCTGTCTGAGTTTCACAGAGGAGTTGAGAGAAAAAATTTATTTTCATTATCAAAAAGACTGACCTATAAAAGTATTCTCAGGCTTTAATTCAAATACTGAACAAAAAAATTGGTCCCTTCGTTGAATGGCCCTTCTTAGGCCATAGTCGGAAGTTAAACTGCACCATGAGGGGTAAAGGTCAGGGAAATTTTCCTTGCTCGCAATGGGGGTTCAAAGGTATTCTGCGTCCCACACAAGGAGTGTCCAGTTAACAAGGTGGATTAAACCAAACTACCTTATCTCCAGCCCCAATCATTCTACCCAATAAATGAAACACTTGCACAATTTTAAATCAAATCAAAGCTTAAGATTTATTTTTTCTTTTTTCTTTTGTCCTTATCAACTTACATTTTTATCCATTGATGAAAAATATTTTACAGTTTCACGCCTTTTACCTCCCCAAAGTCACCTTAACGCTGGGAACTTTAAGAACATCATTATCGATCTGTTTTTAAACGGGAAGAATGTGACCTCAAAGGTATTTAATTAATTTTATGCGTACAGAGAATATAAGATAGAAGGATAATAGCAAAAATTCTATATTTTATTCAAAATCATTTGCAGATTGAAAATGTTTTACCAACTATTTTTAAATACAGTATTAGGGGGAAAACCAAGCAGACATAGAATGTTTTTCTAAAGAAATTAGGGAAGTAAAATTTAATCCGTTATAAAGGCCTACGCCTTTAAGGATGTCAAATAATTAATTCAAGTAATGTCATAGCGCTTAAACGCATTTTTAAAGAACATTTTAATCGAGAAAATATCCTATTAATAAACATTTAACGCAAATTTAATAAAAATTTACACAGTTACGTTGGAAAACAAGTATGCCAGAAATACATTCTTAAATTTATGCATGCTTCGGTTTGCTTCACGGTTCGATTGACGAACCATAATTGCAATTCAGAATTTGAGCAAAAAATTTCTTTGGAGAATTATTTTACACCATGATTATTATGAAGGACAGTTACATTTTTATGACTTTTAAAATCATTTTGTAAAAGAAAAAAAACAATGGAAACAGAACCCAAACAAATTCGAAAATTCCAATACTTTTTCAATCCAACACCAATTGGAAGAAAAGCTAAACATATTTTTTACGAATTGTTTTCCATTGTTTCCAAAAAAATGTTCTTGATTCAGTCTTATCAGGCCATAGAATTTTCTTTTTATTTTTCAGAAGTAGTTTATAAATCATTAAAAAGTGTTTTACTTAATGTTATGATTATATTCAATTAGTTATACATGAAAAACAAAGACACAAAGCAAGTAAAATAAAATGCATTTAAGAAAACTCATTTAACATTTTTATTATTTTGTTACAAAAAAATACTAAATTGGAACAGTGGCAGTTTTCAACCGTGAAGAAAAATGTTGGTTTTTTTCTGTATGTTTTGTTGCAAGTGGGAACAAATTACTTTCTCTAAAGAGTTTTAGAGACAGAGAGAACTCATGTTGTTTATTTATTTTTTGTGAGACAACAGTGGACCTTTACAGAGGGAACTTTAAAATTTTTTCAGTTTGGAAACTTCTGTAACATATGGCCCTCATTTCAAAAGCGATCTATTCAAAAGAATCTTAAAAAAACTTTTTTAATGCCCCAATATTTACAAGTTATTTCAAAAATATTCTTTTATTTTCTTTAGACGAAATGAAAAAAGTAAACATTTCTTATTATTATATTAAAACATCAAAGTTGCTCATATGAAAATTCTATGAATTGCTACTGGTTTTAAATGTATTTTTTTTACTGCTAATACCATAATGACAATTATTGTTAAAATAAATCCACAAACGCCCAACCATTGCTTCATTTTCTATTCTTTATTTACAAATTGAATTAAACATGCTTTCTTCATTTTTGTGGCCCCCCC
>NW_026851774.1:0-27196 GCF_026571515.1 Ruditapes philippinarum | reverse complement strand
ATAGTGATTTTTGGCAATTTTGAGACGTCCCCTCGTTGCCATGGTAACAGAAAACAGTCAACATTTGTGCCAAGTTTAATTTGTACTGAAGCATATTTCATAGTATCATAGCAGTTTGAACTTGTAACAGGAGGCTTTTCAATGAAAACGGCCATTTTTTACAATATGCTCATGACAGAAAGGGTTAATATTTAAATTTGTCGTCTCAGATTATATCATTATCATCCTAAGTCTTTTGAAAACACATGTAACAAACATTATTAGGGTAATTTTACAAAAAAATTAACTTACCTTTTGAAAAATTTTCAGAGCGCACGATCTTATCTTAGGATGCTTTTTCACGATTTTAAAAATCCCAGTCCTTACATGGGGACTTAAACATAACAGCTGCCTGGTCAAAACTACAAGTATAGCGAAAACCCAAAAGCGTTCAGGTTTCATTGTATCTATTTGAAAATGTAAGACGTACAGTACACTAACTGTTATCACCACAAAAATCAATGTTTTATATTCGTCGAAATGTCACGTGTCAAGGAAAAAGGATGGGCGTTAGAGTAACGAACTTTGAATAATTGCTGCGATAGAAACTTGCCTTTTGTCGTTGTTATCTTTATAACAATTATTGATTGAAGGATCATTATGACACACTAAATTTGTCTTTCTGTAGAGACTTGGCATGTGTTTGATGATATCTAAGTATGGTTTTAGAGAATGTTACATGATAATCGCCTGATGAAAGAAGTGCTGAATATTAAACATTTGTCCAAAAACTAGTACAATCTAAACAAAATTATACTTTGACTTATATGGAAAATACTTAATCATTGCAACTTTACTAATCAGAAACAAATTATGGTTCAGATAAATGCTTTTGAAACAATATTAGGACGTTTTTAGCCAATAAAAATGAAGGAATACCCTTGGCAAAATAGGCATTTTATTCATTAACACACTTAAGAGACACTCTATTTTTTCTACTTGCTTGTTTGTTCAAATTATATATACTGTATTGCTTTCATTGTGTTTGCATTTCAGATAGAGAATAACAGAATCCCTAAAGAGAACCAAACACGGCAAAATTGAAAATGTTGCAGGCTCGGTTTGATCGAGCCTGTTCATTTAAGGTACTGGAATGTGCAAGTTATTGCCCTTGCCTCCTAGTACCCCTAGCATGTATTATAAACGTTGTCATGAAAAGCCAACGCAAACATTGATGTTTATGAAATAACATTACAAAGAGAAATAAGTACATCTTGATGTTTTTAGTAGCTTGACTTTATGATTTCAATTGTAACTTATTTAAATGGTAAAATCATATTAAAGTATAGTATTATTATTTTTAAAACCAAAATAAGTGTTTTTAAATCTTAGTTACAAAGGACGAAACATACGCGAAAACATCACTTAATCTACCAAATATTATCAAAATATAAATATTTTATATCCATATGTTATATGTGTCGTTTCAAGTAAAAGATACAGGTATGTTTGTAAAAAAATTTTCAGATATTATCAAAAGAATAGGAACATAATTTTTTAATCTTTCAATTTTAGACATGAGTATAGTTTTCCAATTTCACAATATTTACTCATGGTAGCTATCAGAGAAGTTATATTGAAAAGGTTTAAAACATACCTCTAATGGGTGTGTTACCTGTGTTTTACAACTGAACAGAGCAAAACAGTTCAGTTCTGTTCTCTAATAGAAATAACATTTCCGCGTAAATAATCTGCTTGTTCTATCTGCCACTGATAATGATACTATTATGCGTCGTTATTTCAATCATTTGTGAAAAAAGTCTTGTCCAATCCGTCACAAATGATGTTATTATTATGTCCCATTATTTCAATTCTTTTTGTAAAATATTCATGTCTTATCCGTCACAAATGATGTTATTATTACGTCCCATTATTATATTTATTTGTGTGAAATAGTCTTCTCCTATCCTTCACAAATGACGTAATTATTATGTCCAATTATTAGTAATTAAAAGTCATGTCCTATCCGTCACAAATGATGTGTTTATTATGTCCCATTATTACAATTATTTGAGTAAAAAAGTCATGTCTTCTCCGTAACAAATGCGGTTACAATTATGTCCCATTATAAAAGTTATTTGTGCAAAAAGTAATGTCCTATCCGTCACTAATAATGTTATTATTATGTCCCATTATTACAATTATTTGATACTAAAAGTCATGTCTTATCCGTCACAAATGATGTCATAATTATGTCCCATTATTACAGTTTTTTTGTGTAAAAAAGTTGGTTCTCTCCATAACAAAGGATTTTTTTATTATGTTCCATTATCATAATTATTTGTGTAAAAAAGTCATGTCCTATCAGTCCAATCTGATGTTATCATTATGTTCAATTATAATAATTATTTGTAATTCAAAGACATGTCCTATCCGTCACAAATGATGTTATTATTATGTCCAATCATTATAATTATTTGTGTAAAAAGTCATGTCTATCCGTCACAAATGTTGTTATTATTATGTCAAATTATTACAATTATTTGTGTGAAAAGTCCTGTCCTATCCGTCACAAGTGATGTTATTATTATGTCCCATTATTACAATCATTTGTAATTAAAAGTATTCCCCTAATCGTCACAAATGATGTGTTTATTATTTCAATTTTCACAATTATTTGTAATTAAAGGTCATGTCGTATCTGCAACAAATAATATTATTAATATGTCCAATAATTACAATTATTTGTGTAAAAAAGTCTTGTCCTATCCGTCACAAATGTTTTTATCATTATGTCCCATTACTGCAATCATTTGTAATTAAAAGTCTTCCCCTAATCGTCACAAATGATGTTATAATCCTGTCTTATTATAACAATTATTTGTGTAAAAGATTCATGTCCTATCCGTCAGGAATGATGTTATAATTATTTTCCATTATTATAAGTTTTTGTGTAAAATTCATGTCTTCTCCGTCACAAATGATGTGTTTATTTTGTCCCATTAATATAATTATTTGTGTAAAAAAGTCATGTCCTATCCGTCACAAATGATGTCATTATCATGTCCAGTAATAATAATTATTTGTAATGAAAAGTTATGGCCTATCAGTAACAAATGATGCTTTTATCATGTCCCATTATTTAAATTATTTGTGTAAAAAAATCATGTCTATCCGTCACAAATGATGTTATTATTATGTCCCATTATTTAAATCATTTGTGTGAAAAAGTCTTGTCCTATCTGTCACAAATGTTGTTATTATTATGTTGATTATTTGTAATTAGATATCTTGTCCTATTTGTCACAGTTGATGATGTTATCATGCCTAGTTATTACAATTTTTTCTGTGTTAATGTTTTCCTTTATCTGTGTCTGTTTATATAATTGTTATTTTTTGTCATTTTTCTTTTTTTAAACTTATATCATATTTGAAGAATATCTCCATTTTCTGTAAAGTGCTTGTGCAAATAACGTGTTATTTTAGCTGAATACGTCTACAATGATGAAATAATGTTTAGCTTAAAATCTTATGATATTATAATTGCATTTCTCTAAAGTATAAAAACGTTTCCACCTTTTTTTTTACTTTTTCGAAGAAGAGAACAAATATAGACAATTTACTTTGTTATTGACGCTGTTTATTAAAGAACCTTTAAAATGGGAATACACACGTGTTTAAAAACCATTACCTATCCTTAAGAGATTTTCTTAAATCTTTTAATGGTTTTTAAATCGTTTAAAATACAAATTTAGAAATTGTCATTTGAATCATTTAGTACCTCATCCGGTAAATCCCTTTTAACCAGGAAATATCTTAAGCATCATTTCCTGCTCAAGTAATGTCAGTCACTTTCGAATTTTCTGAAAACAAAATTATACATTTTTACTTTTCCGACATCATATGGTTTATATATAAATAGGAACTTTGTATTTATTCATGCGGGAACGTATTCAGCTATAGCTAGTATAAGGAAGATCTTCCTCCAACTGGAAAGATGCAATATGACCTGTAAAATGTCCATGTGATTAAAGCAAGAAACTGAAGCTTTCTATTTGATTATTTTGGAACATTTTGTTTTATGTAATCAGCATTGTTTTTGCATTCAAATTTAATGATTGCTTTCCCTATTGTTTTCTACTTGAAAACTTATTTTTATTTGACAATCGATTACAATATAGACAATTACCCCCTTATGATTTATTTATGTAGAATCCTTTCTTCAAAGCTGTATCGTTTTACCAAGCCTGACATTTCCGATTGACAATAGTTTACTTGTCGTAACATTTTAAATAATGCTTTTCAAGTACGCTTCAAAGAATGGCTACAATCTTTGGGGTAATTGTAAGACAGGTTTTAGATTTATTGCCTGGTATAGGCCTGAAACGGGATATGTTTTTCATTGAATGCTCCCTCTCGGCCTTTTTCCCACAACCTATAAGATCACTCTTTAGTAACTTTACCAATAAATGATCATAATGCAATGACAAAAGGGCCTGGTTATTTTGAATTGAAATATTCTTTATTATTAGATGAAAAGTACCAAAGTCCAATAAAAGCAACTGTAATCATAATGGCAGAAATAAATATAGCATGCAATCCAAATACTCTATAGAGGAATTAGAAATGAAACAATTCGATATGCAAGTCAAAAGAAAAAGAAAGAATAAGAAAATGAGTTTAATTTGATGAAAAAAATAAAACAATTAGTAAAAAAATAATAACTACTAAAAATAATGGACAAAAAATGAAAATAAATTACACAAATAAATGATATCTAAAATAGAAGAATTTGAACAAATTCATGAATACCGTGTAAATGGCTTCATTTTGAGAGCACGTGCTATTCACATAGAACACAATGAAAAAGTAAATACTTTTCTAACTAAGAAAAAAGCATGCGCAAAAAATGGAACAAGTTAAAAATAGAACAAAATGAAATTACAGACGCAAAACATATATTAAAAGAAGAAAAATCATTTTTTGAAAATTTATAAAAATACAGAGCCCCACACAATTCAAATCTAAGTTTCTTTAATACAGACATAAAACCATTAAATTAAGAAGGAAAGTGCATATGTGAAGAAATATTAAATGAATATGAATGTAAAATAGCTTTATCAGATATGAAAAACAACAAAAATCCAGGATCTGATGGTTTAACCGTCAAGTTTTATAAGACATCAGGAATAGCATCAAAAAAAAAATTCTTGATTCGACTAATTACTCTTTTCAAATATCAAAACTAACATAAAATAGTTTTGCCAACTATAATTAGTTTCAATCAAACAGGTTTCATGAAAAACCGTTACATTGGTGAAAACGTAAGGATGATTTTTTTTAAAGAATTGAATATCTGCAAAAAGAGAAAAAGAAAAGATTTATTATTCTTTGCTTATTATAATAAAGCATTTGATAGTTTAAACCATCAGTTCATCATTAATACTCTTGAAAAATTCAATTTTGGTAAAGATTTTATACAATGGGTCAAACATTTTTACACTGATATTTCAAGTATTATTGTTAATATCGGTCATTTCTCAGAACCTTTTACTATAGAAAGGGGTGTTCGAATATGATTTCCTTTATCATCATCATTACTTATCGTATCCAATAACATAGAAAAAATAGTGAAATAAAAGGAATAAAAGTCGAGGACAAAGAAATAAAAAAATCCTTCTTTGCAGATGATGCAATTTTCGTAAACAATGGTTCACTTAAGTCGTTCGAAAAACTTGTGTATATGAAAACATAATTTAGTAAATCTTCGGGTTTAAACCTTAATTCAAAAAAATCAACAATATTACGAGTCGGGTCATTTAAAAATACTAATATAGAATATTGTAAAAATAGAAAGTTCAAATGGACATCTGATTCAGCAAAAACATTAGAATTTTTTTTTTTGTCAGATTACAAGAAAAATACAAACATAAATTTAGAACCTAAACTTCAAGATTTTTTCCTATTGCTAAAAGCAGTGGCAACACAGAATGCTTACTTTGATGGGAAAAGTAATAGTGATAAAAACTTTTGCATTGCCAAAATTAATATATCCTTTTTCAGTATTAGCAAACCCATCCAATGATAAGATGAAAGAAATAACTAAATCGATGTTTCACTTTCTATGGACAGGAAAACCAGAAAAAATCAAACGCAAAACTTTAAAACTTAATATCAAAAATGGTGGACTAAAAATGATAGACATTACATATTATCTTAATGCTGTAAATGCAAGCTGGGTAAAAAGGTATATAAACAAAGATAATGAGGGTTCATGTAAACTTTTTGTAAAACACAAGATAAAGCAATATGGAAATGATTTTATCTTCCAATGTAATCTTTCAAAAAAAAAATATCAATAATTTCTATCCACATAATTCGTTCAAGAATGATGTTCTTTCGTCTTGAATGAGCACAATAAAATCATATATAATGTTTAAGACATAGTGTGGAATAATTCTAGCATTAAAATTGACAACAAACTGGTTTATTATAAAACATGACATGATAAAGGCATACTTTATATAGAACATCTTTATGATTACAGGACGAAAGCTTTTTATAAATATGATGATTTTAAAAACATTTACGGAAAAGAAAATGCTGATTTAAGATTCTTTATGCTAATAAAGCAATACCTTAAGAAACTAAAAAACAACACAACTTATGTGGAAAAACTTTTATATAATATCTTTAATGTAATATCCAACTTGAAAATAATGACAAGGTTAAAAAAATAAAAAATGAAGAGCAATGGGAAAAGGAAATAGATATAGAATTGAATTGGAATAAGGTATATACTATACCACTACAAAGTACTATAGATGTGACATTAAGAAATGTTCAGTATAAGATTATCCATAGACTTACTGCAACAAACACTATGAATTTCAAATTTGTGTGTGTTTTGCTGCAGTAGTTTAGATACACTTTATCATCTATTTTTGGAATGTAATATTGTGCAAACATGGTCAAACATGCATTCTGTTCTTTTGTCCGTCAATCTTCATTTTTCATACAGTAAAGAAACACTGTTTTTTGAGAGCTTACAACCAATATAAAAAAGTAATGCAGTAAATTATATCATTATTCTACTGAAATCTTACATTTTAAAAATGAAATACCAAAGAAGTAAGCCCACTTTTGATATTTTTTAAAACTTCTTGCTGTTAAAGATACAGAAAGAAGAAATAATTACATTGTCAAATGATAAAGTTGAATCGTAAAACAAAAACAGAGTGAACTATCTAACACTTTAACAAACAATACTGATGACAAAAACAATAATGTTATGTATATTAAACAATAAAACGTGAAAATTAAATTAAACTGATTCTCTTGTCTCCTTTATTGTATTTTCTTTTGTGTATGTGTGTGCGTGTGTGTGCGCGTGCGTTGGTGTGCGTGTGTGCGTGTGTGTGTGCGTGTGTGTGTGCAAAGTGCGGCGTGCGTTCGTGTGTGTGTGTGTGTGTGTGTGAATATTTTAGTGTGAGATTGTTAATTTTTAGTAGGGTAGTTGGTTAATTTCTTTCTTTCTTTATTATTTGAAAGTTTGTTTTTCCATTATTTTTCTTTGTAGAGTTTCTGTCGTATCAACCTTATGTCATTTGTTGAAATAGGAAAATAATATTTTTTGTCCGTTTGGTTATTTGCTTTTGAGCCTGTGATGTCTGCTTCTTGATTGTTATAAGTGAATGTTTGGTTAATGTTTGGTTAATGAATGCGTTTTTAAATGAGATGGATATGTTTTATATTAAGTTAGAAATGTCGTATGTTAATGTGAATAATTGTATTATATGTTTTTGAAATATGAAATAAATGAAAAAAAAAGAAATTAGGTTGAAAACCTTCTTAAGAATTATTTTTCATGCACCAAAAAATAAACTAAAAAAATAGTTTGTTATTCAGATTATTTAAATTGTTTTTATTAAAAAGTCAGTTTTCATACCTTTTTTATAAAAATGGGAATTGCTTCCAGTCGGACTCAATTTCGGACATGCTCCCACTCGGACTCAGAAAATTTTCTGTCTACATATTTAAACGAAATGCATCGCATTAACTTTTAGAACTATATACTTTAAACACAGCATAACAAAACATTCATAGTAAATGAACGAAAGCATAAATATTTAATTGAAATATACTTTTTCATATTTAATTGAACTAGACACAAGTCAATCCTTTGTTCTTCTATGTTTAGAGATATTTTACAAAGAATGTTCTTCAATAGCCCAAATAATAACTTGTAAGATATACAACATATTAAAAAGATGTTGATTGCGCAGATGTGTCTTTTTAAGGGAAATTAATTTATATTTGATTTAAAACATTGCACGGATAACATTAGGGGCCTGCATTGATTCAATAATTGCTGAAAATGATATTTGAGTGCTTTCTTTTTTAAAACACCAAAAGTGTAAGATTACTAACACGTAGAAGTCAATATCTATCGATTATTTTGAATAGTTTGTTAAAGGATAGCATGCAAATCAATTATGTCATGACAAAGTTAGAAGTTTGCTGCCATTCCAAAATATTTTTTGTATGTTTTCAATAATTTACTATAAATGTTTTGTAAAAGTGTGTTTATAGTACATAGTACAAAAAGTGTATTCCCTGTATTTTGTTTAAATATGTGGACGACAAATTTTCTGAGTCCGATTTGGAACACTCTTATCCCGTTTTCCGGCCTAAAACAGGCAATAAACTTAATAAATCATTGATGTAGTCTTTGTTAAAGCGGCGAACAGAATAAATGAGACACTTTTGCATATCAGAAAACATTACAGACCGGTGGACCAAGATCATTCTTTCCCGCATCATAACACTACATTAAAAGGCGGACGACCTGTCCCTTGGGAAAGCATTCACCGGGTTTCACCGATAACTGCTAATTGTTTGTCGGGAAAGTATGACTTTGTCATCGCTTTGTTTATTAAAGGAAACGATCATTCATGATCATTTATACTTACATTGCCATCTAACGCTAATTTTGAACTGATTAATAACCTCTGGCTCTTCGTGTATTTATGAGAAATTCGTCTGAAATTGAGAGAACCAATGGGGCAAGCAGAATTTAATATTGATTAAAAAAAGTCATTTAAACTTGTACCTACGCATGTATAAAAAATACTTGTTTATCGACCTTATTTAATTTCATCTCATGAATTTCGAAACCAATATTCTCACTTGTGGCAAGGGTACACATGAGAATACTGTTTTTGAAGTTAACTCGATGACATTTAATCTCGTTTTATAAAAAAATGTATTATGTAACAACAATATTTGCTTCAGTGTATCATAATGTGATATATCTCTTAATTTAACAGGGATGGGGGATATTTTTGCCTAAGTGCTCACGAATATAGAATATGCACATAAATTCGCACTGTAATCAAAATAAAACATTGTTGAGCCGTTTACAACAATAACGTAATTTTATTGCTATCAAAGCATGCTAAGAAGGAAAATAATACTAAGAGAGGAATTAATTATTTGTCTGGATGATATCATTGAAATACAGTTTTCGTTAATATTTTGATTGCAGTTTGGTTGTGAATTGAATTATTGTCATACTGGGATGTATCCACCATGCTTGCATTGTATGTCTTTTGGTATTTGTTATAAATGTTGATTCTACAATGTAAGAAGTAAGTGTCCAGATGGAAGTCTTTGATGACATGAATTTTGCAAAAATTCAAGCATGATATCGGAAATTATTAGTTACGAATTTAATGCAAACAATTTCTAAATTATAAAATTTTTCCATCCGTTTTTCCTTTGTTGGTTTTCTTTGTTGTTTTTGTTAAATAATATAACAATATACGCTTAAACTGCTTTCTCACTTCTTTCTATAGAAACATAAAATCGATATACGTTATTTATAGCCACGTCATCAATAAGTAGGCTGCCGACGACATATAAATCACCTAACGAAAGGGGCGTCTGTGGCCAAGCTGGATTCTTTCATGTGAGGAAGCTATCCAGCTAGCTTTCGGAACGTCGGAAGTTCTACTTAGGTGCCAGTTTGTGCCTGAAATAATGTACGACAAGGCACCTTAGGTCTACCTATACAAGCAAAGCTAGACATCGCTATATAACCTAAACTGTATGGCGTAACGTAATTTTCAATGAAACAAACAAACAAACTCTACGCAAATGGAAATAACCCAGAATAGTATAAAAATGCAAATTATGTAAGGCAATGAAATGTAGTAAAATAAAAAAGAAAGGTCGACTTAGAAAAGCAACAAATTATATTAAGCTTAAGATTTTAATAAAAGTAACAAAATAAAAACGTGATTCAAACATTTTTCATAAATTGACCTTATAAAAAATATCGGAACATTCATTATTGTATCTTACTTAAAATAGTAAAAATCAAAGTATATAACTATTATTAGAACCAAAATACCTGGCTTTTAAATCTTAGTTATCAGGGGGTCGAACGTATAGCGGTGCGATACTCCAATAAGCGAGGTGAAATCATGCGAAACGTACTTATGGCGGATTTATTCGTGTAAACAAACGTCAGAGTGAGTGTATTCTATTAATTATTTCGTAAATCTTCGATTACAAATGCATATTTGGTATTGAAAATGTGAAGATAGGACTGACACACATTTCATCAAAATTGCAGAGGCTAAAATTCATTATTAAAAAGTTATTGAAGTTAAACTGACGGCAACTGATTTTGTGTCGGTGAATAAAATCGCTTAAAACAAGCTTATATTAATATAGTTAATTTCTTTTTCTTCGTTATTCTATAAGGGTAATTATAATTGAGTTGCATAGCAAGTACCTTTGTGCTCCGATATACATAGACGCTTACTGGTCAAAATATATAAGTGTACGCTGGGTTTTGGTGCGATAAAATAAATGTACGCTGTTTGATATTATTTCATTATCATATCTGTTGTACTTGTTTCCCTATAATTACATTAAGAGATCTACCATATATGTGTCCGTTTTCGGATTTTTGAAAAAAAGTTTTTATATCTTCTTCTTTCGCGAATGTTTGTATCCGCGAAAAAGTTACATGTACGAAATCCGCTGAAATTGTTAGCTTAGAATTTCTACAGCGCATATCATTAACATAAAAGGCACTATACAAATTCAAAATGTTTTCAACTCCAACTTGCTTAAAGGATTCTTATTTTCTCTATTTTATCGCCACATCAGCTTTGCGTGCGCCATGTGAAGGCTGTAAAAAGTCGCCCCTTACATTCAATCAGAGATGTCATATTTCCGATCGTTAAAGATCGTTCAGCACGACGTGTGCTTGTGGTTATTTAGTTGTTTCTATTTGGCTATTTTCTTGTCGGGTGGTTATTCCTCACTTGAATAATGTTGAATCACCCTAAGGATATGTGACCGGCTTTTTAAATTTGCCTTTTGACGTCTTATCTGTGATATGCAGGCTTCATAATCTCTCAAAATTCCATTTTATTTAGTTCCGTCCATTGTTTTCTCGTTAAGGGCACACGCATTATTTTACTTAGGGACCATATGCCGCTTTTCATGGAATGGCACTTGGTGTCACATTAAAGAGTACATGATAACCGCCATATGAACACATCTGCGGATGTTTCAAAATTCAAAATTGTACCAGTTTATGTTAAATGTTTGATTCTGCTAAGAAACGTGGACGGTAGTTTGCACTTGACAGTACCGTCTATGAATAGGCTCAATCAAACCGAGCCTGCAACATTTTCAATTTTGCCGTGTTGGGCTTTCTTTAGGAATTCTTATTTTCTCTATTTTGCCACTTGCACAAAAAAACAGCAGTTCACACACATTTAGAAATGCACGAGCTTGCATAAGAGATCAACAGAAGCATGTTAAAGGACTCTTTAGGAACATGAACTATAGTAAAACTGTATATGCTATCATTTCTTATATAATGTTGTATATTTCATTCTGCAACTTTTATATGTTGACATTTTTTAGTTTATTTTCATTTAAAAAGAAGGAATAGTAGGACTATTTGTAAAAACATTAGGAGTATGGCAAAAAAGAGAGAAGGCAAAAGTAAGACTTATTTCAAGCCTGTATAATAAAAGTGCCACAATGGCTTTAATATTTTTTCCTAAAATGACATAAGATAAATAGGGGGCCATCTAATAGGCTTTTGTCAATGTTCTCTTTTATTTTCTAAATATACACATAGATGGCCCCCTATTTATCTAATGTCATTTTAGGTAAAAATATTAAAGCCATTGTGGCACTTTTATTATACAGGCTTGAAAATAGTCTTACTTTTGCTATATATATTTAAGTTTTTACTATATGCATATAGGGAAAATCAATGACCCCCTGGGGCGGGGCCAATTTTGACCCCAGGGCTTTTATTTGAACAAACTTAGTAGACACCCATTAGAAGATGTTTCATGCTAAATATCTTAGCTCTAGCTCTTTGGGTTCTTTAAAAGAAGATTTTTTAAGTTTTTACTATATACATATAGGGAAAATCAATGACCCCCAGGGCGGGGCCGATTTTAATTCTAGGAACAAAATTTGAACAACTTTGGTTTTGGACCTATAGATGATACCATAGACCAAATATCAAAGCTCTAGGCCATTTACTTTCAGACCAGAAGATTTTTCAAGTTTTCACTATATGTATGTAATGAAAATCAATGACCCCGGGGCGGGGCCAATTTTGACCCTAGGGCCATTATTTGAACAATCTTGATAGAAGTCTACCACACAATGTTTCATGCCAAATATCTTACCAGTAGCCTTTGCCAATTCAGAGAAGAAATTTTTTTTAGATTTTACTATATACATATAAGGAAAAACCTATGACCCCCCCCCCCCCGGGGCGGGGCCAATTTGACACTAGGGACAAAATTTGAACACCTTTGGTAGAGGACCCATAGATGATACCATATACCAAAAATCAAAGCTCTGGCCCATGTACTTTCAGACAAGAAGATTTTTTAATTTTGTGTTTTTTGAAATCCTTTTCTGGCCCTATGACCTACATATGCAACAGACCGGAACCATTTGAACAACTTTGAAAGGGGACCACCCAAGGATCATTTCTGTAAAGTTTGGTTGATGTGCAGTCATTGGTTTCAGAGGAGATGTTGTTTATGTTAAAAGTTGACGACGCACGACGCACGACGACGGACGACGGACACAGGGCAATCACAATAGCTCACCCTGAGCATTGCTCAGGTGAGGTAAAAACATGCCATTTTGTCAAATACCTTATAAGCTGACCAAAAATCTTTTAAAAGGATGTTTAAATTAAATCTGGAGCTTGTTAGTTTTCTAAACGTAATTTTCTTTCTTTCAATCCGGACTTTCCATCATGTTAAGGGGGAGGGGATTCATTATGTTTAGGGGGAGGGAGGCTACTGTCTGAGTAGCAACCGGTGCAAACGATGGTAAGATTGTAAGAATGTGCCCGCAAATCTTGGTCTGCACTTGTCACAATTTTATAATATATTGCCGTCCGCAAAATAATGATATTTTACCAGTTTAAATGCAATTTGAAACAAAAGTAAGTAGTTATTTCATTATTTCAGTCTTATAAAATATGTTTGTACTTATTTATTGTAAACAAATCAACAATAATAGTTATTTTAGCTGGTACACATTCATTTATCTGACATTAGCAGGAAAATAAAATTTCATTAACATCTTTGTTTCAGAAAAACTGTGTATCCAATATTTCAAAATTAATTTAATAAAAATACAAAATAACCAATATTCTCTTGCTTTTGGTTTACAAATGAAATGTTTCGAATTCACCTCAAGAACAGAACGATCATTTGTTTTACATTAAGTTGTCAAACTGAATTATAACTACCTTCGGAAAATTTAACGAAACTATGAACCTAAAATTGATGTGAGTTTAGGCAAAATGATAAGTTGAAATTAATTCAAATATATTTATTCAAGTCAGATATTTTCTACTACAAACTTATTTAAGCATACTTGACTTCAGTGTCGTTGTATTTTTCTAGTCCTTCGGAATTATTGATTTACCTACATTAAGCGTTAAGCACCGCTCAAACCGGTGCCAGGGGGAGTGAGGGATGTTGCACTTTTTCATTATCCATCATGGACAAAATCAATCAAACTGAGTCTACAACTGAGTCTACAATTTGCAGGTCATTGTGATGTTATGAGTGTTTCCGCGGGAACACCCTTTTCCAGTTTTTTTGCTTTAAAATCTGAACTTTAATCTTTGTGTTTTGGTGAACAAAGAACCATTTCGGCCCGCTTTCTGTCTGCCATTTTTTTTTGACTTAAAGACTGCTGTCAACAGCTGTCAATCAATAGACATGTTCGGTACATATACCAGAATCTTCATTTGCGATGTAAGTAAACATGGGACTTGAAATATACGTAAATAAGCGACACTCTTTTAAGATGAGCCACTTTATAACCATCCAAGTTTCAATATTTTTTTTTCAAGTTTTATTTACAAATTCTCAGTTTGCATACATAAAAATACAAGAGATTATACATGTCAATTACAGTATGGCCGAGAAAACACAAAGTTCTAGTACAGTTCATACATAATAATAAATATTAACGAAAAACAATTCAAACACATATATAATGTTGTTGTTGTTGTTGTTGTTTTCAATATTCCAGTTGATGTTAGTAACACAATTAAGTTCTATTAAGCTGTTAAAGTGTTCAATTGTCAGTTTGATATCTGACTTATTTTTATTGAACAGAAGTGGTATTATTCTGTTTGTGAATTTACATGTCGAATTGGGTGCTTAACCTTTTGGACCTGCAATGTAAGTGAGGTTTTTTTAATAAGTATTGTGAATTAAGCAGTGTTGTAGAAAAAAGTTTTTTTTATCACTGTTCAGGGATATAGATATATCCTGGTAAAATATCTTACATTTGGTTGTAATACATTGAGTACAAATGTATATTTGTTTGCTTTGTATTCCCTTTAGTGACTATATATACACAGATCTATTTCCATGTGGAGACACATGCTTTTACTTGTTACTTTGTAAAAGCATATTGAATGGAAATAATGAAAGGGATACATTATGTACAGTTCAGGGCTGTTTTGCGAAACGAAATTATCAAAAAAACACTAGTACAAAATTTATGTTTTATTTTTTTTTTTTTTTTTTTTTTTTTTGCTTTTTTTTTATTTACAGACATAGTCATTGATTGATCAATTATGATTTTTATGGGAACAAAATTGATATTTCATACTCTCTGAAGTCATTAATAAGTGTAACCTTATCAAAAGACATCGGTTTTTGGTAGCTTCGCCTTGGTAACGGCCACCCTTCCACCCCCACCTCAAAAAAAGGGGGGGGGCGCTTTAAACTTAAGAATAGGGCACAATGTCTAGACATTTTGACATTAAAAAAAAATAATAATGTACATCATTAGAAGAAATAGGTAATGTAATATGAAATATACTAAATTACAAACACATGATATTAACAAAAACATGGTACACAACAATCAAATTAATTGAAAGATCAAACATACAGGCATTTATCTACAAATACATTTAACATGCCGAACATATTTATACGGAAGAGCATTAGTGCCAGGTGTATGTTTTTATTAACTCGAAATTTCGAGTTACTAACTCGAAATTTCGACTTACTTATCTCGAAATTTCGAGTTACTTGCTCGAAATTTCGACTTATTTACTCGAAATTTCGACTTATATTGCACAACTTTCATTGGTAACCGGTGAAAGCAAGGATTGCATTCAATATACATTATTTCGTGCGTAGCTGTTGCACATTGACAGAGCACCTATGTATTTAACAGACCAATTTAATAGGGTCCAATTGTCCACACATACTTAACGTATTTGCTTTTTTGTGGAGGAGGGGGTGTAAAATCACACTTTCCACATTTCCGTGTTCGGAATATATAAAATGCATCCGATTTTACAAGAAATATAGTCAGTCCAACAAATTTGACAAAGGCCCCAGCACCCCTATTTTGGCCACTCCGCGATACTTTCCTCAGATGTCCCACACGTGAAGTATAGGATCGTTTTATCCACATTGATGAGAAGAATATGATTAGTGAAAAGATATGGTCGAACAGGTAGGATACAATACAACGTCTGAAGAACGCCTGAACGTAAAAATTAAACTTGTGTTTTTTTTAGGTCGGGCGTGTACATGCCATTACTAAGTTTAAGTTTAACTTTGAAAGTTTGTCCAGGAATCCGTTTACCATCACCATCGTTCAACCGCACTCCCTACTATATCTTATATTATCTAAAATCCTTGTAACTCATAAATTTAGCCATTCTAGTAATGTTAATAAGTCAAAATTTCGAGTAAGTAAGTCGAATTTCGAGATAAGTAAGTCGAAAATTCGAGTTAGTAACTCGAAATTTCGAGTTAATAAAAAACATACACCTGGCACTCATGCTCCTCCGTATATTTACATATATACAAATTTAACTATTATTTCTAAACAATTTCTTGATACAGTCCATAAATTTGCCTAATCTTATTAATTCCTGTTTATTTTTAAGAATTTTAAAATATTTAAATTATTTCCAAATCAGCGTCTAATATGAAATTATGTGCAGACGTGATAAAAAAAAAATGAGAGCGTTTCACAAACAATTTCAGTTGACGGTATACGGAAATATTTGAAAGAATGTTGTTTTATACATGGATTGAAAATGCAGTGTTTTAATAGACGTTGTTCCAAATGCAATTAAATTCGTACTGTTTATGATGCTTTCATGTTTTCATTGGAATAATGTTCTCGAGTTCTCTGATATTGATTAAGCACATGTTAATACTAAACGGAATATGCAAGAAAAAATTAATTCAAAAAACAATAAAGGAATACAACATTGAATAAATTAAGCAGGTAAAACTTTACAAAATAGAATGTATTTACAAAACAAAAATACCAGTTTCAAATATAAAGCAATGGACAAAGAGGAGTAACTCTTGAAATCACTTTACATCTGCTACAATATCGGTGTTCTCCATTTTTTCCTTTCATCAGTACATATTTTTCTGACTTAGACATGACAAGATCATCGTCGTTAAACATAGACGGAAGACATACATATATTTCGTATGACATGAAATGAAAATAAGTAAATAAATGCAATACATAAAATGATACCTCACAGGAATTGTGGGTAGCGTGTGTACATTTTCAAATAAAGGGGGTTTCAAATCAGTGTTAAACAAAAACGATGATGATCATGAATGCCGCCGACCATGTTTAAAATGACCACGTGAGAGTTTAAAAATAATATAATAACCCATAAACTCCGCCAAATGAAGTTAAGTTAAAAGTAATGGCATGCCTTAATGCAATGCTTGTATGTCAAGGTGTTGTAACTGCTACCGACAACTTCGCTATATTAAAGTCCCATTGTGCAAAGATATGCTTTTTATATTTCATAATCATTTTTTGTACCCTGCAATAATTTCCAAAAAGTTAACAATTGCCAAATTTCTAGAACAAATCTAATGATTCTGTTGATTTTCGGCAATAGGTAGTTACAGCTCTGGATTTAGTATTTTTGTATGAAAGTCAAAATACTACTTTGTTACATTTTGCTACTTTTATTGCAAATAATTTCACATTTAGCGCAACGTTTCTAATAAATGTATGTCTAAAATCATTATTTATGCGATATGAAGCTCTTGTAAGCTCTTTCTGAAAATAGAAAAATATATAATCGTTTTTGAGGCATAATCTGAGGCATAAATCTAAATTTATTACTCATTTGTAGTTTTTTATGACTTATTTACAAAAGTTGTACGCAACACATGATGTAAACTGTAAAAAGAAAGAAAAAACATTTACACATGTCTTGTGATCCTTGTAGGTACAGATGTATATGAAATCAATTTTAATGCCTTTTTTTTGCCACAAGGTCCGAGAGGCCTCGTGCTAGAAACATTCCAGCCAAGTATCATTTATCTAAAACTTGACCTTGTTGTTGCAAAGGAAATATTGTTTGAATGAAAAGTTGACGGCGTACGGTAATAACAATAGCTTACCAGAAGAACATTTTGCTAGGGTGAGCTGAAAAATAAAATAAAATCTGCTATTTAAAATAAACAGATGAAATGTAAAAAAATCGATGCTTAACATTAAAACTTCAGGCAAACATACATTTGGAATCGTTTTTTTGGTTTTTTTTTTTTTTTTTTATACCCCCAAAAACGAAGTTTGGGGGGGTATATAGGAGTCACCCGGTGGTCGGTCGGTCGGTCGGTCGGTTGGTCGGTCGGGCGGTCGGTCGGTCGGTCGGTCGGTCGGTCCAGACGTCCGTTGCATTTTCCTTGTCCGGAGCATAACTTGAAAACTAATGGTTGGAATTCAATATAACTACATACAATGGTCAAGCACATTGAGAGGAAGTGCAGTGCACAAGAACCATAACTCTATCTTGACTAATTACAGAGTTATTGCCCTTTGTTACTTTTCCTTGTCCGGGGCATAACTTAAAAACTACTGGTTGGAATTCAAAACAACTTCATACAATTGTCAAACACAATAAGGGGAAGTGCAGTGCACAAGAACCATAACTCTATCTAAAGTAATTACAGAGTTATTGCCCTTTGTTGCTTTTCCATTGCTTTTTTTTTTGTCCGTTGCATTTTCCTTGTCCGAAGCATAACTTGAAGACTAATGGTTGGAATTCAATATAACTACATACAATGGTCAAGCACATTGAGAGGAAGTGCAGTGCATAAGAAACATAACTCTATCTTGACTAATTACAGAGTTATTGCCCTTTGTTACTTTTCCTTGTCCGTGGCATAACTTGAAAACTACTGGTTGGAATTCAAAACAACTTCATACAATTGTCAAACACAATAAGGGGAAGTGCAGTGCACAAGAACCATAACTCTATCTAAAGTAATTACAGAGTTATTGCCCTTTGTTGCTTTTCCATTGCCTTCTTTTTTTTGTCCGGACCATAACTTGAAGACTAATGGTTGGAATTCAATATAACTACATACAATGGTCAAGCACATTGAGAGGAAGTGCAGTGCATAAGAACCATAACTCTATCTAAAGTAATTACAGAGTTATTGCCCTTTATTACTTTCCCATGGCTTTCTTTTGTCCGGACCATAACTTGAATACTAATTGTTGCAATTCATTATAACTTCATACAATGGTCCAGCACATTGAGAGGAAGTGCAGTGCACAAGAACCATAACTCCATTTTGACTTATTACAGAGTTACTGCCCTTTGTTTCTTTTCCTTGTCCAGAGCATGACTTTAAAACTACTGGTTGGAATTCAAAACAACTTCATACAATGGCCAAGCACAATAAGGGGAAGTGCAGTGCACAAGAACCATAACTCCATCTTGACTAATTACAGAGTTATTGCCCTTTGTTACTTTTCCATTGCTTTCTTTTGTCCGGACCATAACTTGAAGACTTATTGTTGGAATTCATTATAACTTCATACAATGGTCAAGCACATTGAGAGGAAGTGCAGTGCATAAGAACCATAACTCCATCTTGACTAATTACAAAGTTACTGCCCTTTGTTACTTTTCCTTGTCCAGAGCATGACTTGAAAACTACTGGTTGGAATTCAAAACAACTTCATACAATGGTCAAGCACAATAAGGGGAAGTGCAGTGCACAAGAACCATAACTCCATCTTGACTAATTACAGAGTTATTGCCCTTTGTTACTTTTCCTTGTCCAGAGCATAACTTGAAAACTACTGTTTGGAATTCAGTACAACTTCATACAGTTGTCAAGGACATTAAAAGGAAGTGCAGTGCACAAGAGCCATAACTCCATTTTGACAAAATACAGAGTTACTGCCCTTTGATACTTTTCCTTGTCCGGAGCATAACTTAAAACGTACTGGTTGGAATTCAAAACAACTTCATACAATGGTCAAGCACAATAAGGGGAAGTGCAGTGCACAAGAACCATAACTCCATCTTGACTAATTACAGAGTTATTGCCCTTTGTTACTTTTCCTTGTCCAGAGCATAACTTGAAAACTACTGTTTGGAATTCAGTACAACTTCATACAGTTGTCAAGGACATTAAAAGGAAGTGCAGTGCACAAGAGCCATAACTCCATTTTGACAAAATACAGAGTTACTGCCCTTTGATACTTTTCCTTGTCCGGAGCATAACTTAAAACATACTGGTTGGAATTCAAAACAACTTCATACAATGGTCAAGCACAATAAGAGGAAGTGCAGTGCACAAGAACTATAACTCTATCTTCAGTATTTATAGAGTTATTGCCCTTATTCTTTTTCTTTGTCTTTCTGGACTTATTACAGAGTAATGCAATTAAACTTCATCAATGGCCAACCACATTGAAAGGAAATGCATCATACATGAACCACAATTATCTTTAATTGCCCACAACCATAACTCTATGTTTCAATTCTATTACAAGGTATTCTGTTACTAGTAACATCCTCATTTCCGAAGCAGACTTGTGGGGGTATTAATCACATTTAGTGATAGTTCTAGTTTTTTTTTTTTTTTTCAAATTTATAATATTAGGAAAACGAAGAAAATGTGAGTTTATCGTAAGAGGCTTTTCTGTCCTTTCATTTGCAAGTTTTATAAGTTTCAGTATCAAAGATTACTAATTGAGGTAAGGTAAAAAGTGAAGGGTGTAATAACACGATGTCAGTAGTACAGGCACGAGTATCGGACCTGGGATGAAAACATATGACCTGATTGATAAAAAAAAACCTGTGTTCATCTTAAAAGTGTCAAAAAAAACACCAAAAAATGTAAATTATGACCCCTTTAAAAATATACTATAAGTTAAGAGAGTATTTTTAAAGGGGATCATAATTTACAGGTCATATGTTTTCATCGCAGGTCCGATACTCGTGCCTGTGGTGAGTAGTATCTACTAGTATGTCATATTTAGACGATGACTATTAAAAAACTCCTCAAAAAATGTACAATTGTGTTAAATTTAATCCAGAATAAGCTATTTATCTGGGGCAACTAAAAAGCCCATGAAAACAGTAGATCTGTCATTGAACAACTTGTCATATGTTTTACAGCCACCAATTTTCACAGGATCACCTTTAGAGAGATAAAAAACACCGGTGACAGTGGCAGGATATATATCTGACGATTTACCGTCGCGTAATTGTATAAAATTGTCTGCCTTTTCATTTGAATTGATACTCAAGAAACAATACACAGTGGCATTTTCCTCTAGTTGTTTAATAGATAGTGTTACCGCAAAAAAGTAAATCCCGGGAACTTCACATATAAATATTCCACTTGAGCTCTGATAATCATTCCTATAGTTAAGTTCGGTATTAGGAAAAGTTGGAACATTTGATCCCCTCGATCCCGCACTTATTCCATACGCATGGAACGCCACTATGTGGTCACGGCATCGCTCTTGGGTACAACTATCAGTCTCCCTGTTGTTTCCTTCGCACTGCTTTCCTAGGACAGAAGGTAGTGGGTTCGAACATGACCTCTCTCTATATCTGTTACCACTTCCACAAGAAGCACTACATCCACTCCATCTACTCCAGTTTGACCACTTCCCGTCTACTTTCTCAGCTACTGATATAAGTTCAATATTTTTGACTTGCTTCTTTACTTCATTCATACTTATATCTAAGTTAGTAAATTGTTCCATGTTTTCATCAATTTCTAGCGTTACATTCATAACAATAGTATCCATAAAGTCTTCTGTTTTATCTTTTATTTTTTTCAGTTTTCCATTTATGTCTTTCTTCATATCATCTCCAGATGCATTGATACTTTCCATATTCTTAGTAAGTGTTTCATTTATTTCAATCTTAAAGTTCTCAATTGTATTCACCATTTGAATCATTTGGCTCTTCACGTCAGAAAAGAAATGTAAACGTTCTTGTTTTTCAGATGTGATGGCCTTTTTTACTACAACCTCCATGCGTTCTTTATCAGCATCGTCCTCTTTTTTAATTAACTTTTCTAGTCTAACATTAACATCAATTATTTCCCTTTTCACACTCGCGAGACGATCCACAAAATCTTTATTTACTGTTCTTGGCGACATTTGATTTGACATCCGCCACGCATCTAATTCAGCAAGTTTGGCGGACCCAACTTTTTACTCCCACATTATTCCTTGGACAATTTCCTTAAGAAGCTTTATTTCGCTACAGTCACACGTTCCCTGGCCATACAATACTTGCATGTTCAGTGCAAAAACGCTTAAGTAAATTAACAAGAACATAATTTTTTTAATTAGTTACCCAACGATTTTCTTTTCTCTTCAATAATCACTGAAGTAATAGCACAAATCTATTCAGTTGTAAAAATATTATCTAAAATCTTAGGCATCATTTCTCATCGTTCATTAGTTCTAATTTGTTCTCAGTATCTGTCCCCTCATTTATTTGTAAATTCACAGCATTTTGAATTAATTGTTACTTGTGAATATCATGAATGTTGCTGTTTATACAATATTTTTTGTTTTATTTCTCAGGGTGATGATTATCAGTAGCAGGTAAATCATAGTTTATAGCTGCTGTATATTTGAAACTTCATATCATCACTTATCATCTTTAAACATTTTGGTTAATTGTTTTTAATTTGTTGTTTTTGTTCTCGTCGTCGTCGTCGTCGTCGTTTTTGTTGTTGCTGTTGTCGTCGTCGTCATCCTCGTTGTTGTTACGTTATTGTTGATGATGACAATGATGATGATCATGATAATGATTATGGTCATGATGTTCATGATGACAATTATCATGCTGATGTTGCTGATGATGATGATCATGATGATGATGATTATTATCATCATAATAATCATGTCGTTGTAGTTGTTATATTGTTGTTATTTGTTGTGGTTTTTGTGTGTTTTTTTCGAATTTAATTATATATCAGAAACTCGAGTTTTTATCAGAACAAAATGGAGCATTTATATTCATCCGGTCGGTTGTATCTGATCAAGCACCCACGTGAAAAGAGAAACAAAAAAAGAATTAGTTGTAAATGGAAACTAAAATATGTTCATTTTACACACAAAAAAAAACACTAACAAATGTGAGATCAACCTCTAAGACTGTGTAGCGAAGGAAAGGGAGACCACTACGTAGGAGTCTGATGTAAGATATGGTTTTTATGAAAATGATAAATACATTTTTATATTAATTTGATTTTGGACAGAACCTATTATTCTATTTTGAATAGCCGTCAATTTACTTTGTAATAACTGCAAACATCTGGCGGAAGTACTTTAATAATTATGTAAAAAAATGAGGAATGTTTTGAGTACTTTGATTTTTCTACTCCTGAGAGGGTATCATTTTGTTTTGATGCCGTTGAAAAAGTTAAGAACCCCGCTGGCCACTTGAAAGGTGAGGAAAACTTTGGTGTGTGTGAAAGTGTACAATGTCTTATTTGGGTATTCTTATAAAATATTGCTAAAAAGAAAAATTGTTGATAAAGTTTTAATTAGTTTAGTATGATAATAATATTTTGTTCTAGAACAATTTATTATCTGCTATATAAATAATTGTTATATCGGATCATGTATCTAACACTTGTCATATAATTCTTTTATGGTTTGTTGTTATGATGAATGATACTAAATAACATCAACATAGTTATTTGTTGTATTACAGAACTTCAATTACAGACCAATTTACTTTAAACATACAAACGGAAAATAAACACAACGAGAGTTTGACAATATAGAAAACGACAAAAGAAAATAGTATGATAGTATTGCAATACATTATCTGCTCTTGTCATCGCACAGTGTCTATTTCGTAATTGTATGTAGTATCATGTTTTAGCATTATCTTTACGCATTTTCATCATATATAACAAAGAGAAATAATTTACAACTGACAATTAATTAATCACACATTTCACAATTACAATATATACATGATTAATAGTTCACATTTCAAATTAAATAAATATATTTATTACATGCTTTTCGGTGGTTTATAGAAATATATCAGTGATATAAAACTGGTAATTTCACTGTTTGAAACAGTGAAATTAGCACTTTGATAATTTCACTTTTTTTTTAATTTAAGCCCCTTACGTTGTTTTAGTGAAATACCAGCGTGCACAGTACTGGGTACCAACTTAATGACGTGATAAATGACGTCACGTTGTATTATTATTTGGCGCGCTTTTCATTCAGTATTAGGTTTAATGTCTTTTTAAAACGTTTCTTTGCATGTAATAAAAAGAAAATTTGTTTAGTTTAGTGTAAGATTGAACTATATTTCACCTTGTGAACACCAAAAGGTCATATTTCACTCGTGGCTGCGCCACTCGTGAAATATACCTTTTGGTGCTCACTCGGTGAAATATATTCCGATCTTACACTGAACTAAACAATTATCCTCTATACATTCCAGGTTTAGTGTAGAATATTATTTCAAAATATCAATATATAAAATATTTAAGTCAGACATTCATAAGAATTTCCAATAAGAAATAACAAATTTACGAAACGGATTTTATTGCTTTGAATGCAAGAGAAGAGTTGTCAATTGCTAAGAATTGCAAATCAACCAAAAACAACTTTCAGAAAAAAAACAATCATCCGTCACTGAACTTGTTTGTAGAACCAGTTCAATCACTCGTAACAAAAGCACAATAAGCAATATGAACACTTAACACCACAATAGATTTGATCTGGCCTATAAGAGAAATTCCGTAAACCCTATAAAATAGAGAATTGATTATTTTTTAACCTTATCTCCATTTGATTTATTTATTTGTTTATTTATTATTTATTTATCTATTCATTTATTTATTTATTTTTATTATTTTTTTATTTATTTTTATATTATTCATATTTTTGTTACGCAGTACAAGATACATTTCATTATATCACCACATGGGGCCTATACTTCTTTCGTAATACCCAGACAATATGCATTATCTGTATCAAGTTATCAGAACCAAATAAATATAAATGCATTGATATTAGAAGAAATTCGTCCAATTTGGAAAATAAAGAAAACCTGTCCCAATTGAATACTATCCAATACATGAATTTTTCCAATAAAGTCCTTACAAACTTTTTTATGTAAATAAATGGTCTGGTCGCAAAAATTTGACTAATGAATTGTAGTTTCCTCTCTGAATCATAAGACGTGCAAGTTTCATGCCATCAGTCTGCCAAAAATCTGTGATAATCGGTCATTTCAGGAAATTTATTTTTCACAATCTTCAGTATTTAATAATTTTTAACCTTTTTATAACCGGAATTTAGTACATATCGATAAAGGATGAGTGATTGTAAATAATCTTATGCCAAATATTTTGAAAAAAATAACGTGTCTGAAATTAACGGTTTGCTACGATATTGGCCGATATTAAATGTTTTTGGCGGGAAAGCAATACAGTAAGAATACCTTAACAATTTTGTCCAATACCTTTTAAGCTGACCAAAAATCTTTTAAAAGGATGTTTAAATTTAATCTGGATCTTGTAATCATTTTCCTAAACGTAATTTTCTTTCTTTCAATCAAGACTATCCATTCATCATGTTTGGGGTCTATGCACTGGCTAAATATCGAGCAATATAGATTGTGGTCAAATTGCACAGTTGTTTCATTATTTTGATCCTATAAAACTATTTGAAACAAAAGTAATTTCAAGTAGTTATTTCATTATTTCAGTCTTATAAAATATGCCTGTACTTTTATACAATTTATACAACAATTGTTTAAACTGGTACATGAAAACATTCATTTATTTGCTTTTAGCAGGAAAATAAAATTTCATTATTATCTTTGTTTCAGTAAAACTGTGTATTCATTATTTCAAATTAAGTTAAATAAAATATAGTAGAATCAATACTGCCCTGTTTTTTTTTGTTTATAAATGAAAAACATGTCGAATTCACCTTAATAACAGAACGATCATTTGTTTTTATTCATTTTACATTTAGTTGTCAGACTGAATTTTAACTGCCTTCAGAAAATTTAACGAAACTATGAATAGTTAAGGCAAAATGTTGAGTTGAAATTAATTAAAATATATTTATACAAGTCAGATATTTTCGAATATAAACTTACTTAAGCATACTTGACTTCAGTGTTGTTATCTTTTTCTAGTCCTTCGGAATTATTGATTTCCGTACATTAAGAGTTGAGCACCGCTCAAACCGGTGCTAGAGGAGTGATGGATGTTACACTTTTTCATTATCCATCATGGACAAACTCAATCAAACTGAGTCTACAATTTGCAGGTCATTGTGATGTTGTGAGTGTTTCAGCGGGAACACCCTTTTCTAGATTTTTTTTTTTTTTTTTGCTTTAAAATCTGAACTTTACTATTTGTGTTTTGGTGGACAAAGAACCATTACGGCCCGCTTTCTGTCTGCCATTTTTTTTTACTTAAAGACTGCTATCAACAGCTGTCAATCAATCGACATAGTCCAAGAGATGGCGTGGTTTTATTGCAACTTACTGTATCATCAAAACAAACATTGCCATTGTAAAGCATATTGTTTGTAGTTTCTAAAAAACGATTTCTTAAGTTACCCAGCCTGGGCAAAAGTACAAAAATTCAAGATGGCCGCCAAAATGGCCGCCATAAATTACAAAATACCATATAATTTTTGTTTCTTGAATTTTTACTTTAAGATTTTGAACAAAATAGTTTTAATTGCACAATATCAGATAAAATATGGTAAAATTATGATTCAATCAAGGAAAAATGACAATTACATGGCAAATTTTAAAATTATCACTATCAATTTACCAAAAAAGTGGTGAAAAATAACACTTTTTGACAATTTGATGACTTTCGTTTTTCTGTATGTACACAATATAAATGAAAATGCATTTAAATTGTGTGTACTTTATCAATTTAACATAGCTAGACAAGTTAAGCATAAAAAATATTATCTGTGCATTTATGCTGTAAAAGTAGAGTTTCAAAAGTGGGTGGGGTAAAATTACCATTTTTTTAAAAAGAATTTACAATGTTCCCAAAACATGTCTTTACTCTGTAATTTCAGTTTAATGTAAAGAAATTTGTATTTTAACTGTGTGTTCTTTATCATTTGAACCTTTCTTGATAACAAAAGCATGTTTTTTTACCAGAGCATTTATCACAGAATAGTAGAGTTTAAAAGGTGAGTGGGATAAAATAATCCCACAAAAAAACGTTCAAAATTAAGAAGCTCCTACAACTTGCCCTTATTTTATGATTTTAGTACACTAACCATATATTATTTAAATTCTGTGTTGAAATTTATATATATGTATTACATT
>NW_026851773.1:0-35510 GCF_026571515.1 Ruditapes philippinarum | reverse complement strand
GAAAGGCTTGACAAATACGGTGTCACGTCTTGCCTGTGTCTGGTACGAATTCTATGGTTGGATTTACCATGAAATGCTAAATAAGGTTGATGGGGTATCTAAAATGGTAACTACAAAATACAGTGGTGTTCTACCCTGGTATACTGGGTATCGCTATAAAATATGGGGTTATGGGCTATGGAAACTTGGTCTACAGTCAGGATCTATCATAAATGGAAAATAATGCCAAACTGCCAAACTATATGATTAAATAAAAAGCTTCTATATAAACTATTACTGGCATAAAAGTATTATATACCTTTCTGGTGGCTGGAGATACATCCATATTCAATATACTATATGATGTGGTCTGGTGGCTATCTACCAAGGTACTGACAATTTTGGCAGATTCGGGCTGCTATTTATAGTCTGGGACGCTGGGTGGCTAAGCTTGGCTAGGGTGCCTAGCTTGGCAGTATCGTCATCGTCTTCGATGACGTCACTGCCAATCTCGCGCGGGCAGAAATTTAGCCAGTGCCAGCTGCCATGTTTAAATTGGCAGCGTGTGGCTAATTGAACATTAAAACGGCTACAACGTAGAAAATAAGTTATTTGAAGTAATATAACCACCGTAAATATTAAAAGGATGAAGTTATCTGTACATGTAGTGTATGTTTTGATGATTAAAAGTTGATGTCATGAAGTACAGTTAATTACTTTAGTACTTGAGTAGTTTCCGGATACGGGTTTATTTTCGGACGTAAAATGATGGGCCTGATCGTTACAATATATTGGGCCGGCAGTCCGCCTTTGGGTTTAAATTTGTAGTGTCTATAATAAATATAATTATGGGTGCAGTTTACCCACATTTAAATGTATTTGTGATACCGTCGACGGATTACAATGCAGTAATTTCAACTTCACTTAATAATTAATATATCACCCTGGAAAGAAAAAGAAAAAATTCATAATGGGTGCAGTTTACCCAGATATATTTTATAATGGGTGCAGTTTACCCAGATATATTTCTATCAGATTATTCATATTGAAC
The DNA here is from genome assembly GCF_026571515.1 of Ruditapes philippinarum. Lineage (NCBI taxonomy): Eukaryota > Metazoa > Mollusca > Bivalvia > Venerida > Veneridae > Ruditapes > Ruditapes philippinarum. Next base: position 34,480 of record NW_026851773.1, on the reverse strand, counting down.
ATGGGTGCAGTTTACCCAGATATATTTTGTTATGGGTGCAGTTTACCCAGATATATATTTTATTATGGGTGTAGTTTACCCAGATTTATTTCTATTATCATATGGGTGCAGTTTACCCAGATATATTTCTATCAGATTGAACATGGGTGCCAGTTTACCAAGACTTATTGCACTTTTGGGTGCAGTTTACCCAGATATATTTTTATTATGGTGCAGTTTACCACTTATATTTCCTAATTTTGAACATATATGGGTGCAAATTACACAAGGATATTCATGGAATTTTGAACATTTATAGCTGCATTTTTCCCAAACTACAATAATGTAATTTTGTACATTTATTGGTGAATTTTGGCCAAGTATTGGTACATTTTTCATTGCAGATAATTCACGTAAAAAATTACCAATAATATGTTATTAAATTGTATCGTTGTGAAGAACAAATTCGTTATAACAATAACATGTTTAAAAATAGGTTTTTCCGGCGACCCAATTCCTTGCATGGGCGGTTGGCTCATCTCTAGTAAAGACATTTTTCATTAGTTTTTCGTTTTTTTGTGGCATGTCTCTCTTGTATGTGAAGTTTTGTGTGTGACATGTGCATTTCATTTCATAGAGCCTACAATTTAGTATCTTCTTATTTAAATCCACCTGCATATTGCTTGAACATTACGGTGTGATTCAAATGGGTTCTTCTTCGTCAGCGAGCTGCTGATGAAGAAGAAACTTTCTTTTAAGCCTAGATAAATACAAATTTTCCTATGGTTGTGCGCAACATCTTTCCAAGCACTTTAATTAATTCAGTCTCAGATTTGTTTGCGTCATTCTTATAGATATATGGCTGTTCTCTTTGGTGGAACGTATCTATAGTGACATACAAAATAGTACAAACTTTATTAGAAATAGGGATTGTTGATAAAGTCCTAAAACCCCGTGATCTTTTTGAGTAGATGGTGCCATTAACTCCTGTCTGGTCACAATACTACGTTAATTAATTAAATTTCGTTCGTGGTGTATGCTTAAACACACCAGTATCTGCAATAAAATCGTCATGACTGAGTCATTTATTTTGGTTTATGTTAGCCCGCTGTTGGCGGAAGGCTCTCTCAATTCTTCGAGACCCTTTTGGCGAAAATCTAACATAAAATTACAGGTTTTGCAATCGATGAACGAAGCAAAACCTATTTTATAATATTCTATTTTATATAAAGGTTCAAACTCTATTAACTTTATGTTACTTAATGACCAGTCATGACGGAAATTTTATGCCAACCATAAATAAAATAAGTTAAACATATATGTTGCATTTATTATCATTTGTTCCTTTAAAGTGACTATGTTGGAAAAATAATATTCAGTTTAAGCGCTTGAGTTTAAACTCTTTATTTTTACACTATACGTCACAGTATTTTTGCAATGACCTGTATATTTGGCTCCTCCTCCTAACAAGTCATTCAATCTCGTTCGCGCATGCTTAGTAGACTGGGTATATAAACCGAGCACGCTTCTGCAAATTCCTTTTTCGATCCAGTCTCCGAGCTCCAGAAGCTGCCGTGAACTAACACGGAAAAACTACCCACCCGCCCTTCCCATTTGCTTTGCTGTTGTCTCTTTTTTTCTGTTTTCAGGTAATAATGACCGCCGCGATACTTAGCCCTTCTTCGTCATGGCTGGAATTATCATTTCAACAGTCAATATTTGTTTTTGCGACATCCGGAAATTTGCCAACGTCGACTGCCAGACCCCTGTCATTTGAAATCCGACGTCGGTTCAAAACATACATTTAACTGGCCTGTACATAAGCATAAACATTTCGAAACACCTGTGGGATGCAACTGACTTTCGGATATTTGAGAATAGTCATTAGATAACCTGTAACCGATGTCGGTACAAAACAAAACACTGTTAATTAACTTAAACCTATGTGTAAATAAAACACATATTGTCTTTAAAAAAGTATTGATATAATGGTTAATTATCATATCATTACATTGTTATACATGGTTTCAAGCAAGTTTACTTACATTATATATCACACTACTATTTAATTAAAATAAAATTTTTTTAAAGAAGTTTTTTTTTAGCTGTTTATTTTGTATTTTTTAAAGTTTACTGGGATATTACAGGTCCTTTTCTATATTCCGAGGGAAAAGTCGGAGGTTTTTCCCCCCATGCCAACGGTGCTACGTTCCTCTTTAAAAAAAGGGGGTTTCTAGGCCCAGTATTCCTAAAACGAATAACGATCAAACCTTTATAATTTTTCTGGGGAAAATTCCCAACTTTTCTATGGAGTTTTGATTATATGCTTGATAAATTTATTATATATAAAAAGGCCCCGATCATCTTTCAAAATTTAACTTTTTTATAAATTTTTTAAAACATATTTTTTAAACTTCGATATCAAGGTTATCATATCTGATTTCAGCACATTTCTCTTTTTCGAAACAAATTTTAATTTTATATCAAAAAACAAAGCACCGAAGCATATAAACAATAAAAAAAGTCATTCCGACTTTGGGGGATATGATATTTTCATATAATTATAATTATAAAATTAAATTTTTTAATATTATTTTAAAAAAAGATTTTCTGGAATTTTAATGCCTTATTCCCCCTCATATGGCGAAAACTAACATAAAATTACAGTTTTTGCAACGAGCGAAACAAAACCTATTTTTTAAAATTTATTTATATAAAGTCAAACTCAAATTAACTTTATGTTACTTATGACCATATACGGAAATTTTTCCCAAACCCTAAATAAAAAAGTTAAAAAATTAGTTGCTTTTTATCATTGTTCCTTTAAAAGGGCTATGTGGAAAAAATACATTTTCGTTGTGTTTTTTAACAGAAAACCTAAGTTACAACTTTTTTTTATTTAACGCCATAACATGTGCCCAAAAGACATAATTTTACCGTTTTTAAATTTTGTAAAAAATAAATTGATAATTAAATAATTAAATAAATTTAATAAATAAATGAATAAAAAATAAATAAATAAATTTAATGAACCAATAAAGGAATAAATAAAATAAACTAATAAATAAATTTAATTCATAAATAAATGAATGTTTAAATTAAAACAAACAAACAAACAAACAAACAAACAAACAAACAAATAAATAGATATATCAAAACAACAAAAAAAAACATTACATATATCTGTACACCCTTTAAAAGGGACAATCACAAAATAGTTTTTAATACACACAATAGTATATTTAACATCCCGTACCAGATGTCACGTTCATTGCGGTGAACCTAATAATTCATGTTATATTTTGTCATTGTTTTTAAAGACCGATTTAATGCGGTCGCGATAGTGTATAACGATCGCATCAATCATGCTTCAATGTTTTTGATTTTATAATTAGATACAGTTTGAAAACTTGCCTTAAAGCTGAAGCATGCTGATATAAATTTTATAAGAACAAAACGCAGTGTTTAATTTGTCACTTCATATAATCCTGCCGAGTTTTAGGTGATACATGTATATGGTGTTGGAAGTTTTCACTCTGGATCACGGCAGTAAGCCACATTGACTTTTCCAGAGCACAGTTCTGCCATCGCATTGCCTTTACTTTCATTTTTACAACGAATGTGACCTGCGCCGTCCGGGAATCGAACCTGGGTCGCCCGTTCACAGTCCAACGCTAGACCTATTGAGCAAAAACCGGCTTTTAAGTTTATATGAATTCATATGCCCATTTAATACCCTTTTCTCCTCCCCATCTGTTCTCACATTTATATGTTAGAGTGGGGGCCCATACTATTTATGTTTCTCTCTGTTGAATATGCCACTCCGGTGGCACTGTTAATCTCTCAGCCAACCATGACGCACAGGCCATATTTAATGAACAGTAGGTTGCACATTGTAAAATATCATATCTGTGCAAACCTGCGTTGTTATCAAATGTAGAAGACACAAAACATTGACCCCCACCTCCACCACACATGTAAAATTTAAATGAATTTAAATCTTCGAGTATGTTTCCCTTCATAAAAACGTTTCTCCGTTAAAGAAAAAAATATAGGCACAATTCAAATTTATCTTAAGAAAGTTTTGCTCTACAATTAAGAAGGGCACTGAAACTCCAAAGTACATCTTTGTTCTTTTTTTCTGGATTTTAACACCGATTTTATAAATTAAAATTTTCTTTTTGGTATCTTTTATGGCGGCCGATCTGCCTAACCGGTTTTACTGGATAACTAACCAGTAATTACCGATTTCTCCGCAAGTGACCGGCCACTAATCCAAAATGATTTCCGTATCATCGGTGAGAGACAAATGATTATTGGACAAGTTGTCATTGAGAAATTACACGTGTCGCAAATAGAGAAACTTTATTATAATTTTACCTTTTATATACATTTAATTAGTAAAAAAGCTCATATATTTACCAGCATAATATTGCTCTTTTTTCAAGTAATATACAGATTTATAATTTATAGATCTGTAATGAAGAGCCTAATTGTGAAACGCAGTTTGACGGTGTTGACGTTGCACCAATTTATATGTTGTTAACGTCATCTCCGTTTTATATTTTATATTGTTTGTCCTGAAGAAGATAGAATAGTCGAACATGTTTACAGATTAAATTCCATTTGAATTATCTTTAGTTTACTCAATATTATCTTATAAAGAGTTTTAAAGTTTTTAAACATTTTTTTTTAAAGTAAGTTCCTTTTTCCGGCTAAGCATTAGTGTCGCAAATGAACATGGGAAAATCGTGCAGATGCCCGCTCGAACCAAAATTACTTAACGACGGGAGGAAACAGATCACTTCATAGACTTGTTACCCGTGCAGTTATTATTGGCAGCCATCTTGGATGGGAACCATAATAGGACAGGGAACCAGATCATTCACATCATTGCGCATTACCTCCCCTTTAACGCTCGATTATATAAGACAAGTGCAGCTTTAAGCCCGGATCTCTTTAATATATACTAAGGTAATGAACACGTGTGCTATTTATCATGTCATATTGGAATTTGGTCGTGAAAATATAAAAATGTAAACATCAATCAATAGGGAAAAAGAACACGGGTTCTATTTCAGTTTTAGCACGAAATTACAATTAGAATATCAATTAATTTTGCGTTTTATTCTATGACGTCATTTTGCGGTGTATCAAAGAAAAAATAACAAACGACAAAATAAAAAAAACATCAACGGTATCGTGTTAGTAAGACGTTTGGAAAAGGATAATCATGTTAAACAGATAATTCTGACAGTCTAGGCTCAATAGGATAAATAATTTACGATATGATTTTTTAATTATAAAATGGAATTACCAAAATGCCAAAACGGTTTTAAAAATGAAAGTAGCGTTTGCAATAGCAGCATGACACAAATGAATAGTTCTGGAAGAGTGCAACAACATGGGACATATTCCTGTGGATATTGTAATCAAAAGTGCATCTATAGTGCAATAGAACTCGGTTTCACCATTGGTGTTTTAGCAAACTTGTTGGTAATTATTCGAGTGATTAAAGACCGGAAGTTGAGAGATCCTACATTTATTGGAATAGCCGCGCTCGCTGTAGCCGATCTGTTGTTCTTAACTTTAAACCTGACAGTTTCTTTTGAAACAGTGATTATTTCATACACATGTGCAAAACCCGTGATAGTTAGCAGGCCTTTCTACATTTTAAACTCGATGTGTTGGTTTGCGGCGAACTCTCATGTCGCACTACTTGCAGTTATTCGGTATATGTCCATAGCTCGACCAATGAACGCTCACATATTCCTGCGCCCTGTCCGAGTGATTATTCTATCATGTTGTGTTTGGGTGCTTGGAATGATATTACTGGGAACATTAGCCGGACTAATTACCCTTAAAATCATTATTCCCGGAACTTCAAGTGAATTTATTATCGTCTGGTGGATAACAGTATACCTCTTGCCACTCGTTATTACAACGATTCTTCATTTTCTAAAAATAGCCCTCGTCAGACGATCTTTCAGAGTGTCTTCTGCTAAATCAGCCAACCGGAAGCTGGTGCAGCGCATGTCAACTATTGTGATAATGGTGATTTTAATGGCGGCAATACTTCCGTTACCAAGGCTTATTTTCAACTGTTTACGAGTTGTCGGGGACAATGCATTTCCTTCGAAAGAGTTCAAAAGTCATTTTCGCGGGATTTCCCACATGCTGTTCTTAATAAACAACTTTATAAATCCTTTCATGTACACAATGCTGTCAAAGAAATTTCGTAACAGCGTGAAGGAAGCCTTTCACTTCATTGGGACAAAAGTCACGGAAGACTCTGACACAACGGAGTCCCCACTTACGTCTGAGAGGCGTCAAACCTCTCTCGAAATGTCCGCCCAAAATAACACAGTACAAAGAACTTCGGAGAATGAACCTTCCAACGATATAACACCTGAACACGTGATTCCAAATATACCACCAGACAACGTGACTCAAGATATCAACTCAGCAAGTTTGCCACACAATGGACATGTAAAATGCGTGACAAAAGATATAACATCAGGAAGCGTGACATAAATAAAGAGCATTTTTGTGACATGGAGATGGGAAACGCAAGTGAACAAAAAAATCAGGGGCTATTACAGAGAAGGAGATGGTTATATTGATCGTTCACAAATAAAGTTATTGTAAAACAAACGCTTTATTCATGGTTGAAAATTAAAAACTTGGTATTATCTTTGTTAAGTCATTACAGGATTGGAGCAGTACCTCTACACGCTTGTAGAAATCATGATCACAAAATAGACAAATACCGATTAATTTTCGCCGATTATTACATATTTTATTCATTATCATACATAAATCGGTGTGAAAAGATGAATTAGACATTTTAAAGTTCATTCCGTTAGGTAAAGAGGCAAGATTGTAGCATATTATCATTCAGACGCCTTGTCCGGTATATACCGGAATACGGTATTTAGTGTGGGGCTCCATTTTTTTTTTCAGCCTCACTAATTATCCATAGCTCAACCAAACTGACAGATGATCAAAAAGTAATAATTGTTTTAAATACACCACACCAACGCAACTAAAATAAGGAAACTTAAAGGAAAAAAGCATGGAGAAAAAAAAAAAGAAAAAAAAAGCAAAAAGTTTGAATATCCTTTTTTATACGTGTCAAATGTAATGTAAAAATACATATTCGTATCAGATTTTATTGTCTTTACTTCTTGTTCTGCATATAGAACAAAATGTTTATTCAACTTTTTCGTCGTTTTAAAGTTAATACGAATAAACTCAGATATTTGATTTATTGCCTTTAACTTTAGTGTAACAAATTAGAAATAATTAATTTGAATTGATTGTTCTTCGTTTTAATTGATGACAGGAATACAAATACAATCAGACCAGAAGTAACTGTCGTATCACCTCGTCTCTACGTCTTCTACTCTGTAAAGAAAAGGAAAAAAGATGCATATTTATAATGTAACATGAAATTAAAAGATGCCAATGTAATATACAATAACGCGTGAAGAAGGGGCAAATGTATTATACAACAAGCGAAGAAAGAAATAACTATAATGCAACCACACGTGCAAAAGGGACACATGCGTTTTGCAACAACACGTGAAAAACAGTCAAACGTTTTATGCGATAACACTTGAAAAAGGAACAAATGTAAAATGCAAAAAAGTTATAGCAACATTACGTACATTGTTTTATAAAAGCCTGGGAAAGTATTCACATCATTTATTGACAAATTGTTTAAAAAAATACACATTTTATTGACAAAGAGGTTCATTTTTTGTAATATCATAAACATTGTAACAAACATTATAATTTTAAATATTTCACTTCATCTGTATGTCCGACAGTAATTAAAGGAAAAGATATGTGTTAGAATCGAACGGTAGGTCCATAAATGCTTTCATATACACCGTATATGTTAAAGGGACTCCACTGATGTTTTTTTTTACATTAAGGAACTGGAAATATTTTTTCGGGAGTACTTTTCCATTTGATGTAGGCCTAGACGCAAAAATTCTGATCATTTGCTTTCTCTGTATTTCTATAATGATTATGCTAATTGTAAAAAATGACCCAAAAAGCAGGCTAAGAATGGTACAAAAATAGGTTTTCAATTTATTTTTGAGTTTATTTCTACATGACCTTTGAATATTGTTGTTTTGACTGCCCCAGTTGATATATAGATACATTAAATCCAAAATGTGTACTGACATTAATTTTATATATTACCATTGATTAGTTCGGATATTTTAAAAGGGAAATGTAATTCGGTCGTCACTGACATTGGTTGACAATGTGTTATACAGACATTAAATGCTAATTGTTGTTTTGTATAGTGACATAGATGAATGACATATATTTATTTTATAAAGGCAATAGGTAAACATCAATACATTATAAGTTTAAAGCAGCACACCACCATGTGTATTTGTAACAGCAAATTATAAAATTATAAACTTGTCTTGATTTTTTTTGGACCGCAGAAAATCTATTTTGGCCGAGGAAGATACTTCGCGGTCGCTATAAGTTAAATCGGGTCCGAAAATACAAGTATTGTGTTTAACAAGTCTGCAATTGCTATATCGTATGTTGGCGGAAAACTTTAACCTGCCTATTTTGTATACATTCTTCGGTGTTGGAACTTACTATTGTAAGACTGGTGTTGGAACGTACTATTGTAAGACCGATGTTGAAACGTACTATTGTAAGACCGGTGTTGGAACGTACTATTGTAAGACGACGTTGGAACGTACTATTGTAAGACCGGTGTTGGAACGTACTATTGTAAGGACTGGTGTTGGAACGTACTATTGTAAGACCGGTGTTGGAACGTACTATTGTAAGACCGGTGTTGGAACGTACTATTGTAAAACCGATGTTGGAACGTACTATTGTAAGACCGATGTTGGAACGTACTATTGTAAGACTGGTGTTGGAACGTACTTTTGTAAGACCGATGTTGGAACGTACTATTGTAAGACCGGTGTTGGAACGTACTATTGTAAGACTGGTGTTGGAACGTACTATTGTAAGAGACCGATGTTTGAACGTACTATTGTAAGACTGTGTTGGAACGTACTATTGAAATACCGATGTTGGAACGTACTATTGTAAGACCGGTGTTGGAACGTACTATTGAAAGACCGATGTTGGAACGTACTATTGTAAGACCGATGTTGGAACGTACTATTGTAAGACCGGTGTTGGAACGTACTATTGTAAGACCGGTGTTGGAACGTACTATTGTAAGACCGGTGTTGGAACGTACTATTGTAAGATCGATGTTGGAACGTACTATTGTAAGACTGGTGTTGGAACGTACTATTGTAAGACCGATGTTGGAACGTACTATTGTAAGACCGGTGTTGGAACGTACTATTGTTACACTGGCATACATTATCCGGTGTTGCAACGTACTATCATGATAATGGAATAATCAATCTTATCCATTCTTTTAATTCCTCTTGTGACTGTTTACTATAAAAGTAGCATGCTACTAGAGCTATAGCGCACTTGATTTGCATGGTGATAGCCAAGTGATGATATATTTACCGCTTGAATTGGGCTCGAGTTGTATGTGGACTTTCTTGCTGTTGCTTATTATTTTGAGCATTATTGATACCCATTGTTTTCTTTTTACTATTTTCCTTTATTTTTCGTTCATTTATTTAAAAAACTCTTCTCTCTTATTTCCTTTTAACTATTATATTTACTTATTTCTTCAACATTAATTCGTTTCAAACACGATATAGCAGTTCGGCGTGTCACTGGTCGGACCGGCCGTACTTGTATAGATTTACTACCATTTCTCGGTGGAAAAGAGTAGAAAGCATCGCATTATAGAACACAAGTTAGAAACTAGGTGTGCTCAAACAAAAAAAAACATGTTGTACTCTGCACTATTTCGCCTTGTCGTTTGTTAATATGTTCCCCCTTACGGAAATAATGTTTTTCACGCTTTGGTGAAATAGTTAGAAATACCGCAACCAACCACTAGATAATGTATACAAAATGGATAGGTAAGTATTTTCGAAAAAATACGTGTCTTATATTGGTCAACACTCCTTTTTTGGCGGAATCATGACGCCAATGTTTGTGTTTAAATATTTCACTTTACGTTTGACTGAATGATACACTATTATTCCAGGCTATTATATTTTGATGGGTTATCAAACCTAAACTGTACATCGTATATTTAACCATTATGTGTATGTATTTTTAGGCTTTAAGTGAAACTTCTTACCGATATTGAAGACACCGGCTTACAAGCCGGTAGGCTAGAGACCTTTGTCGCGCATCTGTCCGCGCAAAAATTGCCGCATAAAGATCTCACGGATGGGTCGTTGCATATGCATATCTCATTGTGAAGTAACTCGCATATCAGTTCGTTTGCTACTGGATCCCCGCATACATTTACAGTAACAGGCACTGGTTTATCTACATATAAAATAAATCAACAATCCATGGTAAAATGCATGGTAATTGAGTGAAAATGTTGACCTAATGAACGAAACCAGTGGTAAATCATGCTGGTTTTTTTTTTTGAAAAGTAAAAATAGACGAAATATTGAGTATTTAAGGCAAATGAAACAAATTATTCGACTTATAGTTCATCTGTGTTGCTGAATGGCTACGACAGCAAATAGTTGTTAAACATTGTTAAAAAATAACCCGAGTTCCCCCATCGAAATAATTAATTACTACACCTAGTCAGAATGACAGTTTCATTTGACCAACAACACACAATGTGATCATAACTTTTTTAATCTTCACTTCATTTTCATTTATATAAAAAACACCTGTAGATCAAAACTAATATATAGTTAAAGCTACTGAACGAAATAAAAAACAAAATATTCTTTGCAGAAATGAAAGTTGAAGAATTCATGTAATTATTATACTCACGGTTACACTTTCCACAGGTTTTTCTACAATATTGCAAAGCAAAATCCTCTCTTCCACAAAACAATGCCTGGGCATTCCGATCCGAACAGTTTAAATAATCCCAGCACGTATCTAAATATATAAAATAACCTTCTTTTTGAAAGAATGATTTTGATGCAAAGAAAGCTTTTTTTCGTTAGGTAATAGTTGACATACTTTTATAATATAAATGTCATCGTTGTTATTATTATTCGCACAACCAGCATTCACTACTTTCCTATCATCACTATAGTCATCATCATCATCATTATCATCATCATCACCAACATCATCATCATCATCATTTTCACAAAAATATGAAATAGGGCAAAGCCTATGAACAGGGAAATCGCTTAAAATAATTGTTCATTTTTTATTTTACATTTTCCGTTTTTAAAGTGCTAGTGCTAAGTTGCGATTGTTCCGTTATCGCAATGCCCCGCCTATTATCATTTAGTTTCATTAAAATGGTGGCGCCCAACAAGACATGACTGATAGGTATAGAAGTCTATATATTTTTTAATTGTTTTCTATTCGATTTCCCTTTAAATTACACGTGTAGTCTATAGCCGGCCAAGCCAAAGTTCGGGCCCGTCTTCATCAATGTAGTCATCATGTAGTCATCATGTAGTCATCATGTAGTCATCATGTAGTAATCATCATCATCACCATTCACATCCTCATCAACGCATCATATTTGATTATCATAAGCATCAACAGCAGTGTCATTTTCATCCAAACCATCATCAGCATTATAACTATCTTCATTTTTATCATCACCATCATACAACTTACATTAAAGTCATTTTCCTCGTTACCATTGAAGATCATATTACTTACATTATCATCAAAAATTATTATCAGCGCTGCCAAGGAACCAATTAAAAAGTATCATATTCTTACCACATTTGTTACAAGATTTTGGACAGAACCGCCACGCATAAGCGTTGTCGTTACAAAGAGCCGCAAGGACAGTTGGGTCTCCGCAAGCACCAGAAGCCACGTCATCCTGGCACGTGTCTGAAACATCACACGGGAGTTGAGAAATTCCAGCATCACATATGGTATACAGAAAGGCATTATGTTTCATACAAGTTGTATGGCGGGAAGTTGCTTATAATAAGGCCTCAACAGACGGTAGAATTTAGTTGTACAGTACTAATTAGAGATAAGATGTACAATTTTCAAAGCAATACAACACTTGCATTCAGACGGTAATTCTACACTGCAGGAATCATCTGAGGTTTCCCTAAAAAGGATCCCTTCCCAAATGATCCTTTACAAACTTTACTCACTAAATACTTTTTTCGGCTTGAGTAATGATTGAAACACCTCTATTTAAAAAAAAATCTATATATTTATTGTAATATGAAGCCTGACCGAGACTCAAACCTGGGACCTCGGAATACCGCACTGCGGCTCTACTGACTAAGCTATCCGGCCGCCAACAAACTACATCCTCTCCCCTGATTAGAGAACAGTTCAATACCGTGACATAATCATTTTCGGAATAATTTGGGATTCGAACATAACACAACTTTGGGTCTCCTGAAGAGTTTTTCAACATCATTTTTACCCCATCGTACTACTATCCCTAATTGTTCGGGAATTTCATTCATTACACCCATTATCAGGAGATAATTTGGTAATCTGTTACTTGCCATTGTGGGAGGTCTGTAGAAATCTGTACGACAAGATTTTCAAAATAGAACATGTCCTATCCCTTACATCTAGACTTAAGGTTTCCGAATTAAAGAAATAGTAGCCTTCACACATTAAGATTTGCCTGTACATCTTAGTTTTAATTGGTGTTGTACTTCAAAATCCTACCGTCTGTTGAGGTCTTAACGCTCACGTGACTTCAAGCTCTTACAACGATAACTGTCACGATATATCAAGGTCACGCGCATACATTGTATTATATCTAAGATATATATCATTATCTATCGTGCGCTTTTTATTAAAATACTTGATATATCAGTGAAACAGTCATATCAGCCATATAGCACTTTAAAACTGCCAGTATGTAAATATTACAGTAATTGTTATGATCCCCGTACAAAAATTAAAGAGTTTCGTGACGTCATCATAATCATGAATTTGCGTTAAGTGGATGCTCTCACTTATACGAAAACCATACAATGCCACATGCATGTTAATTTAGAAATAAAATGTATCTATACTGGTTTTATTAAATTATATACGGAAAGTGCATTCTCGTATCTACACCTCAAGGTGAATAATTTTGTTTTCTTTTTAGCGAGATTATAGGAAACAAACGTTCAGCCTGTATATATTTTACCTGTTGTGACAGCCGATGTTGGAACGCTGGAAATTATGCTACCTGAAAACCAAATGGAGACAGATAACAGAAAAAAAAACAAAAATGTCTTTTGTATCATTAACAAAGTTGAATTATACAGATTTTAGTTAAAACATTTTTGTTAGGTTCGGACCGCCTAATGACAACTAAAATGTCATAATACTTATTGGCAAACACTTTATGTAATTGATTGATTCTGAATTTCATAAAGAATGGAAAATCATTCTTGAAATGTTAATTTGAAACTTCTTTCACTTTCATATAAACCGGACACCTCTGCCACTACTGTTAAATTGAATCCATTTTCGCGCTGTCTGATCATCGTATGCATTGTACGCTTTTTATCAATAATTCATCAGTAATTAACTTTATTTTTACCCTTAAAATGATGAATGTTTTTGACCAATTGACGAGTAACTTTAAGTTACTTAGCACAGAAATGGTTGTTAAGGGAATTGAAACATTTACAAGAATATAGCTATATTTCCACTTGTTTCTTTAAACTGAACCCCTTTTCCCGCCTTAATTTGAATTCATAACCATCAGAATCTATCTTTTACGCAAATGCTTAGATCACAACTTCGCTGACCACCTGTCCGTGACCGCTACAGGTTAAATCTAAGGAATTATCACCGGAAACGCCCTTTTTCCATAGTCCACAGTATGGAAATACAACGGGGTAACTACGGGTTTAACCGAGAGCAACGCAATACGGGAAGTTGCGGACCACATTCCTATGAATGAGCCCGGATAGTTTCCGTAGCTAATACGGCGTAAATCCGTAATTTCGTGATCTAGGCAATTATGATATACAACTTTTACCTGAAGTGTATTTATTTACTGCGGTTGCCTGAACTTGATCTGCAAATAAAACAATACAAACATTTGGCACTACGAGAAAAAAACACTCTCCAAACAATTATGAGCGTAATTAGATCGATGGAAAAGAAAAGTTTTCAATGTTAAGAAAATGCGAAAAAAATATACATTTACTTTCTTCTGAATATGACTTAAAATACCTAAGAATACAGCTTTGAGAATGCATATTTTAGATTTTTAAAAAATTGCAGGGGATGGGGTAAAGGATGCCTCCGGAACCCACTAAAACCAATGCATTCATTGTTCGAACGAACGAACGGACGAACGAACGGACGAACGAGCGAACGAGCAAAACAAAACAAACAAACAAACAAACAAACAATAAACGATACTTACCACACAGACCGCAAGATCTAGGACATACGCTCAAGGCTATCTGACTATCTTTGCATATCTCCGTAATAATGCTGGGATCCTTACATCCTGGAGCATTCGGGTCATCTTGACACGTGACTAGAATGTGCACATTAAAATACACAATTTTTAGTAACGAAATGCGTATATTCATAATCAATAGTAAACACTATAATACTATAATTTGATATCAGGTTATTAACAAGATACGCATATAAATATAAAAAGGTTACTTTACAGTTTGACACGTGCCTATGATAAACAATACAGATAATATGAAAAATGCACAGATATTTTGGAAACGTGTTGAAATGGTACAATAAAATGCAGAATGCAGATACATTGTAAAAGTGGAATATACACGTGCATGAATATTACTACATTAATGTATTTGGAAAACAGATTTATCACACAAGTGCATGAATATTACTACATAAATGTATTTCGAATACGGATTTATAAGACACGTGCATGAATATTGCTACATTAATGTATTTGGAAAACAGATTTATCAGACAAGTGCATGAATATTACTACATAAATGTATTTCGAATACGGATTTATAAGACGCTTGTATGAATATTACTGCATTAATGTATTTTGAATACGGATTTAGGGGACACGTGCATAAATATTACAACAATAACATTAATGTATTTGAAATACGGATTTAGCAGACATGTGTATGAATATAACTGCATTAATGAATTTTGAATACGGATTAATCAGATAAGTTTATAAATATTAATACATTTATGAATTTAAAATACGAATGCATATGAATACATAAATCAATTTGGAATGCAAAATAATCAGACAAGGCAATGAGCTAATGTTTGTGCTTAAATATTACCAAATAAATCGGTACAAAGTTTGCAGAAATCATTACTTTCGGAGAATCTGAAGAAATACAAACGTAATTACTTAATGGTGTCGTGGTTGCCTGTGTTGTCGGTGCCGGTGTCGTTGTAAACATATCTAAAAATAGAAAATTTAAGCTATGTTACGAACAAAATATTACAAAAATTATCTACACGAATGTCTCGAATTAAGTTGACATAAAGCGTCTTGTTTTAAATCACTCTTTAAAACAATGTGGTTATATCCCCATATCCCCACGCTCTATGGGTTTTCGGTATATACAGCTAGTTATGTAGCAAAAATAGAAAAAAAGGTTATATACTCTTAAATCAACATCATGTAATGCTGCCCTCACACATAAACCACGACCTTACTGCGACCTGAAAACTAGTAAAATAACATTTTTCTTTCGAAAATCGTTGGTTTTCTTTCCAAATTTCTCTCGCAGACGGTCCGGGGCTCTGCAGTCTTGTGTTCAGTACGTTTTCTCTATGTCCTCAATACGACCCTTCTACGTCCATGGCGTTTCCACTGCGACTGTATTGCGTCCCCAAGGCGACCCCACGGCGATCATCGGCGACCCAGCTGCGACTGTGCTATGTTCTCTGCGTCCTTACGGCGACTCTACGACGACTATTGCGTTTGTCCGGCGACTGTCCTGCGACTGTACGACGACCCTACTACTTTCTTGCTACGTCTATAAAAACAATACTTTTTACCTTTAGTAGCGTCGCCAAAGGTTTCCGAGCAATTTCTTGTAATTTCATCGGTGACTCTACGGCGTCCTTAGTACGAGTGTACTACGTCTATTGCGTTCTTATTGCGTCCTTACTACGATGCTGCTGCGACTATGGCGACTCCACTGCGATCCCACGGCGACCTAACCAGGA
Organism: Ruditapes philippinarum; assembly: GCF_026571515.1. Lineage (NCBI taxonomy): Eukaryota > Metazoa > Mollusca > Bivalvia > Venerida > Veneridae > Ruditapes > Ruditapes philippinarum. The sequence goes on along the minus strand of NW_026851773.1, from coordinate 18,286 downwards.
CTCAGCAAGAACGCAGAGTTTCTGCGACTGTTTTGTGCATGTTCAAAATAGTCGCCGACGGTCTGCGACCTTGTGCGTCCTTGGGTTCCTCGCTACGACCTCGCTGCGTCCCTGCTGCGTCCATGGCGACTGTGCTGCGTCCTGGGTCGTAGTAAGGTCGCAGTAAGGACGTAGAAAGGTCGCGAGGTATGTGTGAGGGCAGTATAAGGCAGGAACACTACGGTTTGATTTGGTCAGATTCTTTTTTTTTCTCTTCAGAATAAGCCGTGGTGTTTTGCGTGCTCCAAATGTGTCATGACGGATATTTCTCTTGCTCGTGGGCGGGGCGCAGATTCACATATCCGCTTGTCCAATGCCATAGGTGTAGCTTTTTTTTCGTTTGTTTCACATATTCTTGCCGATTACAACGAATAATCACAAAATCGTAACAAACATACGGGTATAAAAATGGCTTAATCACAATGCACATGTTACTGTAATGTCAGTTTAATGCCTGGTGACCGTAAACAAATTGGAAGTGTTCGTGTAGATCTACCTACAGAAAACATACATATACTTAATTAATCATAGATTTAAAAAATAAGTAAATCAGGAAAATAGTGTTTATGCCCGGGTTTCTTTCGACCTTACTGCCTTTACGACAAAAAGCTTGCGAGCTTTCCCATTATCTTCCTGATTTTACTTATTTATCCTGTTCTTGTTTTTTTCAGGTAGATCTTTTAAATATCTGTTACATATAAATATTACCCGGACAAGCTGCTTTGGTGCAGAGTTGCAGTTCGTATGTTTTACCCGGACAATCAATATCACGGCCAGTTGAGCAATGTCGATATCGAAGTTGAACGCATTCACCATTCTGCATAGAACATGTCCAACCAGCCCATAGTAACCAGTGAGGTGTGGGTGAATGGGTTGTAGGCGGTTTTGTAGGTGGTGACGTATTTGCTTGAGACGTCACTAATGGTGATGACGTCACTGATGATCCTAAAAATGTTTATTTAACATATAATAAGTACAAAATATAGAATTTTTATCTTCGCTTCCTGCTATCAATGTTTAAAAAAATGGCGGTGTTCAATTAATGCAACCCCCACACGACCCAGCAACATTAGACCAAGGCAACGAGCCCAGAAGGACACCAAACAAAAACAGGACGCGTCGGAACTATGATTCGGATATATTACCAACAATTTCGTCAACCAAACATTAAATAACATTGCATTGACCCGGCAGTATGGTAACTGAAGATAGATAAATAGTGGACTTATTTCCTGCACTTTCTCCGCCCTTCCGGTGTGGCAGGGTGGGAAGGGGCAGCCCTGGACTATGGTTACAACTGACTGTAGCATTAGGCATAATAAACACATACCTTGCTAACTGACGTTAGGGTAAAGCCGGTGCTAGAGGGCATGAGAAATGTTACACTTGTATACAGTGTTTCTCATCACAGGTTTTCGGCGTGGGACCAAGACCTACCCCCAGGGTATCACCCCCAGGACCCACTATACTACCCAAATATACTTCAACCCATTTAAAATACATGTCAATATAAAATCTAACAATTCTATTCAAAAATATATTACTAAAACTATTAACTATGTACATAGGTACCCTAGGGGTGGGGCTTGGTCCCACGCCGATAACCTGTCTTTCCCATGAAAAACCTCAATCAAAGCGAGTCTGCTCATATGACTTTGTTTGTTTCATTGCTTCCGAAGGATAAACCTCTTTTAATTCAAATATTAGAAGTTCCACAAATCAGAAGTACAAAAAGTTTGGCTTTTGTCAAGTTCAGCAGCTACTTAAGTTTCTTTTGTCATAATTATGAGAAAGAATACAGAAAATCTATCTTTTGGTTTATACAGAATTTATTTTCATTTCGATTGTCTACGAAGCTATTAGCTTATATACTACGGAATGCCGTTAGGGCCATCGCCTATGAATGTGTTGATCTGAAACGCGATAGTCGATAGTACGATGGTGAAAACGCGAAATCACGAAACTACGATGGTGAAAACGCGAAATTACGATGATGAAAACGCGATAGTACGATGATGAAAACGCGACAGTACGATACTACGATGATGAAAACGCGATAAACTATCGTGTTTTCACCATCGTACTGTCGCGTTTTCACCATCGTAGTTTCGTGATTTCGCGTTTTCATCATCGTACTGTCGTGTTTTCATCATCGTACTTTCGCGTTTTCACCATCGTACTATCGCGTTTTTATCATCGTACTGTCGTGTTTTCATCATCGTACTATCGCGTTTTCACCATCGTAATGTCGTGTTTTCACCATCGTACTGTCGCGTTTTCACCATCGTAGTTTCGTGATTTCGCGTTTTCATCATCGTACTGTCGTGTTTTCATCATCGTACTTTCGCGTTTTCACCATCGTACTATCGCGTTTTCATCATCGTACTGTCGTGTTTTCATCATCGTACTATCGCGTTTTCACCATCGTACTGTCGTGTTTTCATCATCGTACTATCGCGTTTTCATCATCGTACTATCGCGTTTTCACCATCGTAGTTTCGTGATTTCGCGTTTTCACCATCGTACTATCGACTATCGCGTTTCAGATCAACACATTCATAGGCGATGGCCCTAACGGCATTCCGTAATATACACATTTTTCGAATCCGTTCCTGGAACCAACCAGTACTGAGCCATGAGTATAAAGTTTCTTGCTCAAGATAACGACGATTTGCCCCTGGCGGGGTTTGAAGCCATGCCGCTAGCGATCATTAGATTACTAATACGGCGCGTTAACCACTCGGCCTTGCCGCCACAAAAAATCTATTTTTTTCGTTGCAAAAAACGTTATGTTTAAATGAGTTTGTACAGGTTAATATTCATGTTACTACCTTCCACGGCACAAAGCATTGTCTACAGTATCTGAATCCAACATTTGATCATAGTTTATTATCTTTTTGTCATAGATCTAGTTGAAATTAAGATATCCAGTATATAATTTTTTATAATAATGAAGCGTAGCAGCGGTAACAAATTCAACTTATCAAAAGACTGGTATATATACATGTCTTGCTTAGATTGTTCTGTGCGCATTTTATACTAGGGACATGTATATAAAAGGAAAATTAAATGTTTTCATGTTCATGTTAATACAATTTTAATCAACCCAGAATAACATATCTATGCAATACTCGTATGTTATATATTTATAGACATTGTACCATTCAATATCACAAACTTACCTTGACATTGTCCCAGACTTGGCTTCAGCGTGTCCCATGGCAGATTCGTACATACTGCATCCAGACCAGACTGACAGCATACCTCCATCAGCTTCTCAAACCCAGGTACACATGATAGAAAACAAGCCGCAAACTGTTCCAGTGATGACCATGCTGTGCCAAGTAAATAAAAAATATCATCGTCGGATACCCACGCCCGAACCATTAACGTTGATGACATGTTATGTTACATGTTTATCAACCGTGGGTATCCGACGATGAAGCAATATTTGCAAGAACAATAATGATAGGCATTGTTCACGGAACGCTGCGGCCAACGCAATCGACCAATACATGACTTCAGGGCAAGAAATTCGACAGGCATTAAGACTTGATTAGACTTAAAGGGACTCCACTAAGGAAGATCTGAAAAATTTCTTATATAATACGACAGACAGATATGCAAAGAAGATTAATAAATATATTAGAAATAAATTGAAAGCCGTATTTTTGTCCTTTTCTTAGGCCAATTGGGATGAAAAACATTCATATTTAACAATTTGAATAACTATTCTAGAAAAAACGGAATAGGCGAACAATCTGAAATTTTGCGAAAAGGTTATTGGTCTAGACCTACATCAAATGGAACATTTATCTCGAAAACTTATTTTCAGTCCTGCCATGTAAATAAACCCTCAGTCAAGTCCCTTTAAGAATGAACTGAGTTTCCCCATTATAGTCTTCACTTACTTATGATTAGAAAGCTTGGTTCGTAAATATCCATTACACCAAACAAAATATAAAAAAAAACTTGATTAGTTGCATATACGAAGAAATAAACAGTGAAAGGTATTTTGTAAGTTATTATAAAAACCTTTTAAAAATGACGTATATTATCATTGGGTTTTATAGGAAATGTGAGCTCTTTCTATAAATGGAAGGCAAATTAGTAAGCAGATTTCTTTATGAGGCTCGAGGAGAAGTGGCGAGTGCAAGAAAACGATGACCAGATTGTATGTAACCACTCAGCCAAAGAGTCTCAGATATAAATAGGCTTCGACGTCGGTCAAAATTAACTTCTTACCAATATATAACTTCTTTAAATATTTCAGCGGTACAATAAATATATTCTTTGTACAATAATGAAAATTAAAGTAAGACAGTGCTTTTGTTGTACAGTGGTTATGAAGAAGGGGTCTTTAAACTTCATGCTATGCTATTTTAAGTATCATTAAATGAGTGGAAATATAAAAAATAATTTAATAGAATAGTGACAACAAATTTCTAATTTACACGAACCCTTTGATGTTATTCCAGATGCTGATAAATCTGAAAATGAATATTTAATACTTCATCAATAAAATGGAAACGATAAATGTTAAATTTATATTTTTGTCATAAATGTAGCAAAATGTAAACAAACTAGTATTTTGACTTCCATACAAAATGCTTATTAAAAAGAAAGAAAAAAAAAAGAAGAAAAAAAAACGGAAGAAATACGTAGATGGATTAGGTACTTGGCCAATGAGTAACTTTTTGGTTACTTTTGAGAAATAAAAATAAAAGCATTTCTGAGGCGTAATGGGCTTAGTTGAATTAATCTAAAAATGTTGTAGAACAAAAGAAATACAAGTAAAATATATCTTAGAACGCGTACAAAAATTAACTAGATATTTTTACACATACCGACACAAGTTCCCAACTTTGCTTTGAGCGAAGCCCACGGGAGATTTGAACATATAGCATCTAGGCCAGTGTCACAGCATACTTGAGTTAGCTTCTCAAACCCAGGAACACACGTTAAAGCACACGAAGAGAATTGTTCCAACGTGGTCCAACCTTAGAGTTGAACATCCAGAAACACATAAATAATCACAAAAACACAATGCAAGAAAAATAAATGAGTTACGTAGTTGAATGTTCATGTGCTTTTAATGAAGCAGAATTTTTGTGTAATTTTTTTTTATGTTTGGAAACAGTCTATACCATACCAGTATGTCTTTCGTATTCTAGGCAAGCGGATTGCTATACGCCATTCCAGTGTTCGCCGCATAAACAAGTTTAACTTTTGTCATAGCATAAATAAATTCATTTATTTATCTCTTTAAAATAAATAGATTAATTAATAAATAAGATCTAGATAAATAAATAAATAAATAAATAAATAAATTTATAAATAATTAAATAAATAAATAAATAAATAAATAAATAAATAAATAAATGAATGAATGAATGAATGAATGAATGAATGAATGAATGAATGAATGAATGAATAAATAAATCAATAAATAAATAAATAAATTAATTAATCAATTAGTTAATTAATTAATTAATAATTAATTAATTAATTAATTAATTAATTAATTAATTAATTAATTAATTAATGATGATGATGATGATGATGATGATGATGATGATGATGATGATAACAATAGATAAAATAAAGAAAGATATAAAAATAAACGTAAATAATACATAGATAATTTGAAAAAGAAGCTTTATAAGATAATAACACTGCTCAAGCGATAAGATGACATAGAAATCTTTTTTCTGCTTTGCTTATCCTTTTAACATGCTTTTACCACTTTGTTTTGCAATGCTCCACACAGAATGTATACTTACTTTGTTTAGAGTCGGACCCCAGTATAAATTTCTTGTCACGTAAGATCCCATCATCTGAAAGTTGTATACAAATAAACATAAAATTCTCACACGAAAAACAGAATGTTTCGTTGGTTATAAATACAAACTACATGTATAAGCAAATTAAGTATCATATTGTGTAAAGATGTACATGTTGTTTTACCAACATCAGACAGGTGAAAGACACCCCAAGATTACCCTAATACACCCCGAGAGTACCCGAAGACATCCAATACTACCTCTAGACTACCCAAAAACACCACAACTACATCAATACACTTTAAGACAATTGGTTAATATAATCTTAAAGCAGCACGCCTCCAGATTCATGAAAATTTTGAAAATGTATTTGAATGTGTAATATTTTGAAGTCACCAAAAGGAAGCAATTTAAACATTATCAATGTCACTTACAAACCACGTAAATTACCAAAAAGTAGTCAATGCATAAATAGCCCTTACTGTCTTAGTAACGCAATAGAAATAAAATTGTTAATACTGAAAAATCAGTCATTAATGGCACACAATATGCAAAATCTACTTGAATCTTGACACCTTTTTACTTTTCCTTACATCTAAGTACATTTATCTCAAGTTTGATTTTATTGAAATATTTTGACTCATCTGGGGGCATGTAGCTTTAAGGCTTGAACGGAAGATAAAAAAAATCTGTATTTCTTTTCTTTTTTTAACAGAAAAATGTCTGGTCTTATTAAACATTACAATCTGGTGCAAGCAAAATCAGATATATTTGAAAACTTTGTTATCATTTAAAAAAAAACAACAAAAAAACATTGAACAGCAAAAACAACAACAACAACAACAACAACAACATTAACAAAGAAATAAGAAATGAAGTGATTGCAAGAGTTAATTTATGTTCTGTTCTAATTAACTGTTATTATAATATAGAAAGTTATAATGGATTTCTACTCGTATTGTTATAATGTTACTCAAGAAGAAATTACCTCCAGGGAGATAATTTGATTTTCTAATGTTATTGTTCAGGCGTAGTTACTTCCCTTACATTATTTAACATTTTGATACAAGCTATCTTTGTTAGTGTGGAAGTGTTGTCGTAGTCTTCGGTTGTTTGGGTAAGTTGAATGTTTCATTATTTCTAATCGATATGTTTTTACATTATTTCCAGTTTGTACCATTTTAAATTTTCTTATGTTCTTATTTTCATTATTGTGAGTAGTAATTTTTCTCTGCTTTTATTTGAGAACGGGTCATCATTCAAAATTCAAATTTATAAAGGCAAAGATACAGAAGTTTTATCGTGCTGTATATATATTCATACAGGCTGGCCTGACCGTTTGCAGACGGCATAGGCAGACAAGTGTCGCCGCTTATATTAACCGAATTAATTATTTTTGCTGCTGTTTTACTTCTATCGGGAGGGAGTTTTACTTTCAGTGGGATGGTTAGACTCACTGGGTAAACTATTGTATACAATGTACAATACCCTGCCAGTAGGATCCCTAGTACTGTTATGTTTGAGACAATACTAACTAATTGCATATCTTAACATTCCTATTGTAAACAATGTATTTTCTATTACCTGATAAGTATCGTACTGTATTTTGTGTTATCATGATCACGTGACGTGATAATTGTTTTACTTTTCTATCTTGCATCGCGATGTACTATGTACAAGTCTTAAATAAAACGTATATTCTGTTCTGTTAAGTAAGTTTGTAATATTCCAACCTGATTATCAGCGAAGATTAATCTCACATTTGCAAAAATCTTATTATGTCTTAAAACTTTATACCTACAGATCAGCGAAAATCAAACTTAGGAAAATTGAACTAAGATTAAAAAAAGTAAACAGATTCAAGATGCTAGTAAAATAAATGTTTTGTCTGATTGATGGCTGATTGTGCAATATTTATCGCCAGATTTCTACTGCGGGACTAACACAGTAATGGCTATATTTGCATATTTTGCTTTGTAAGACAGAACCATTCTAATTTATAAATGATTAATATATTATTATATAATCACCTTGACCGTTTCCAAAGATATATCCGTCCGTTGTTGAGAATAAAATCACATTGCAAAGTGACAATACAAATATGGCAGTGGTGATTGTTGTTGTTGTTTTTGTTGTTGTATTAGCCATATTGTGCCCAGGATCTGTAAATGATATATTAAACATATATTATATATTATCTATTCATATATCTTGGTGATATGCCAGACATGCATACATGTATTATGCATGAAGTAAATTGTAAACCATTTTGTTATCGATTAATACCTTATAAAGCGGTGTTTGTAGTGCCGAAGTTTCAGGCTCGAATCTCCGTTGAGGACAAATACACTTTTTTTTCAGATATTTATACATTGCAATTTTTGCAATTATTATTATCTTTATTTTAAAGTCTGTCGATTGGACACGTGATTTGGTCACCTGTGCTGTTCAATACCATACATACTAAATTACATCATTTACCATTACATCCGCCGGAACCCTTTAACCTCAGAGGAGTCCCTTTGAATTTGAAATCCATTAAACTTTGACATGGACTGTACTTAATTCAATGCAGTGCCATTCCATTAAGGTAATGAAATTCAACAGGTTAAACTTTAACACATGTACACATGTATAAACTTTAACACAGGTACACATGTATAATGTTTTCAATTAAAACGACAATCCATAATGATATTTGCACGTGATTTACGTGCTAAAAATAATAAAATATAACATTTCTAACCTTTTAGTAATTTATATGCATTCCTAAACAATTGTAAATACACATCTAAAAGGATGCGATAAGCTCTGTATATGCTTAAACTTTCTACGTGTGTTAAGTGCAGATAAGGACTTGCACCACACTAAGAGTGTGTGTTATTCTCCAATTTTAAAATGATTCCTCTCTTATACATGAAAACTATATTCAATGCACACCAAGCCCTGTTTCAGGAGTAATTTTTTTTTCAATGGCATTAATTCTAAATTCTATTTCGCTGGATTTGTGAAAGTTTAACTCTATTGCGTGGGATTACTGTAATTTCCAAATAACAACTGTTGTCCAATAAATTTGTCACTTTTGTTAATAAATGCAAGCAAAATGTACGTAACTTGGACGGCATCTTGTAATCCGATATTAGCGAACCAGGACAATAAATGCACTACATTTTTTTTATTTTGTATTTTATCCTATTAGAATCCTTCCTTTCAGCTGTTGGTATGAATGCTATAGTTGTGTTTTGTTGATTTTCTTGATGTGCGTTTTAACTTTAAAGCACCTCACATCAAGGCGAGCGAAGAAAGCATGCTGCTTTTTTGTTTTTGTTTAAAAAAAACAGATTCTTGATAAAATCATTGTAAAGTAACCCACCCACTGTAAAAGTTGTGAACATTGCGGACTCGATGAGAGATAACAAAAGGTGCGAAAATCACAAATTTCAATTTGTAATTAGAGTTTTAGAAATGTATGAAATTGTCTAATTGTCTACTATTCATTTATTAACATTACATTATGCACATAGGTACTCTCCTGTACATAGGTACTCTCATGCACATAGGTACTCTCCTGCATATAGGTACTCTCTTGTACATAGGTACTCTCCTGCACATAGGTACTCTCCTGCACATAGGTACTCTCGTGCACATAGGTACTCTTATGCACATAGGTACTCTCCTGTACATAGGTACTCTCCTGCACATAGGTCGGATGTTTACTATCGGTCACATGTCTGAAGTAACGTGAGTGTATTTGAGTTGCGAAGCAATGAGCGTAGCACATAGGTTCAATATACTTTTTTATCACCATATTAATACATACTCATACACGTTTATCTTGAATATTTGGATTGTAATCAGGCAACGCTAGTTTAGATAACTTTATTCGTCCGCTTCATACTATTTTTATTATTACAAACATTTTCTAAAATTTCATGAAAATTAGAATGAATCTGCGAATGTGCAGCTTTAATTACATCATGGAAATCCCACACTCCAATGTTAATATACTGTAAGAGAGATCTCAGTTTGAACTCGTTTCATGCTTATCTATCACGAAATGTTCTAGATATAGCTTTGATCTTCTTTACAAATAAAGAAATTCAGTTCATCTATATTTACATATAAACAGATCGTTACATGTCGGAACATAGCGTCTAATATTGTGATTTTTAAATTAGGAAATCGATAACATTTGCAATATGAATCACTGCACAACAATCAAAGCACTAAAAGTTCTGGTAAAAAAGGGACGTCCGCCCTTTTATGAAAGGGCTGACTAAGAAATATGCCTTTGCTTGGAGGCTACATTTCACAGATATGTCATGAATCGGTTTATATACAACAATAGTAATGCAAACCAAAAGGGTTATCAGTTTATGTCTTTTTAAGTCCTCTATGAAATTTTAAAAGGATCATATATAACTTCTTGGAAAATTTTGAGTTTACAGTTGATTTCTACTTTTCATTCTATGTATATAACAGAATTATTTCAATTTCGTAAAACACAAACGTTACAAAAACGTTTTATATACGTTATATATTGGAGACGTTCTTCACACATTGTTTTTAAACATTACCCTCGGACATTTTTGACAAAGTACTGTCCCACGATGATAACTTTGTTTACATAAAGATTAATATCAATGTGAGAAAAAGGTAAGGCAAACTGAAACTTATTAAATAAAACACACGTATACATAAGTAGAACATTCATTTTAAGCAATGACTGTACTGGTGGCAATCAAATACACTGTTCAAAAGTACTGTACTACCCTTAAATATATTTCATCAACTGTAGGTATACATCATTTTGCAATCTGAACCCAAAGTAATACCTCAATGAGTCTGAAGCCAAATAATATGATATTTCCCTATTTACTGAAACTTTTCAAGGTTCCATAATAATCATGATAAAAATAAAGTGTTCATGACTTCTAAGACATACCCCCCTCCCCCCCCCCAAAAAAAAAAAGTCGGAGCGATTCTAAAATAGTTCCTTAAAAACGAAAAAACGACAAATGGCATCACTTAAAATGTAATCGACATATATCCCAGATATAACGGCAACTAAATTTCCGACACTCACAACCTTTTGCAGAAATACCCAACTCAGATAAAAATTAAATGTTATTGTGGGAGGGGTTATTTTTGTTTGTTGGTTTGATTTTATTTCTTGATGCTTTTTTAGTGTTTTTTTTTTTGTTATTGTAGACTTGCTACATTAATAAACTTTTTTCTGTTTGCACACTGCTGGTACTTATCACCATTAAATACTTTTATGTATGGTGACTTGTGTATGCTCTGTTGAACTTTCGCTCCGCTTGGTACCAGGAAATCAGGATACGACAGCGTGGTGATATGACCGTATTTTCGTGTTTTGTCCGGCGCCCGGCTGACCGAAAATACGACATGGCACAAACCAGCCACTGCGCTGTACTTAAAAATAATGTTATGTTATGGTATGCAATAGTAGCGTTATACAGTAAATGAGGTCACATCAGTACATAGTAAGTTTCAGTGTGAAAATAAAAGAGTTTTAAGGGAATACTTTGGTTTCTTACAATTTGGCATGACTTAAAACATGTGTCCATAGCTAAACATACCTGGCTTTAAGATCTTACCTCGAGATGCTGCTGCTGCTGCTGATGTTGTTGTTATTGTTGTTGTTGTTGTTGTTGTTGATGATGATGATGATGATGATGATGATGATGATGATGGTGATGATGATGATGATGAAAACGAGCATTGATACATAGTAAATATAGTTTTCGTAATAAATGAACTTGTTTGTGAAAAAAACAAAAAAACAAAATAAACAACAGTAGCAACACAATAAAACAAGCAAAACACAATAACTAATAGAAAATAAAATGTAAACCCCGTTAAAAAACTTGGTTGACCATTTTCATTTATTTTGATTGTTAAACATCTATACTTGTAAATCTTTATGTTCTACGAGTAAGCATTCTATTGACGGTTTAAGTTATATACACCTTACTTAAAAATTACTCTAGTTAGTTACTAAATGCCTTAATCAGAGGGACAAGGCAGGCTATTGAAATTGATCAGTATCTTGACCATATACACTTGCGCATGCGCACTCGGCAGAATGACGAAATTGGACTTTCAATTAGACTAATCAGGTCCGGCAAATTTCTAAATGGTTTATTGAAAGAAGAATCAATAAAAATCAGTCAAGCTTATAACTGTTCAATTTATCGGAGAAAACTATGATTATATTTTTCGCGCACATTTATAATATCAAAATTTAATGTGGTTAATAATTTATTTTTAAACAAATATGAATGATTAAATCTTAGTGGTCCTGGTAAGTTCATACGAATTTGTTTTAGTTCGATTGTATTGGAAGCTAAAAAGAAATTGAAATATTCCCGAATCCGTTCATAGAACCAACCAGTACTAAGCAATGAAACTTTCTTGCTTATGAAAGCTGACGGCGGTATGAACCCGGCCAGCGGTCCTTAGAGTATAAGTCCGGACATTTAACCACTCGGTCATGCCGCCATTTTAGTCTTGAAAACGAAGTTAGATTTTCCCCTGCGTACTACTGCCAGTTAAATAAAACGCATGGTTCTATAAATGATGATCATTAAAAACCATGCATAATGTAATGATTGTATTTCGTGTTTTTCTTTAGTAATATATATAATATCTGTGTTATACGAGTTTTTAAACAATTTTCATTCTGTATAGATAAAATTTTTATTATGTATGTATTATGAATGATTTATATTTTTATTCATTTTTTTGTGCTAGTCTATTGTTTTGTATGAACACACCGTATAACCGGCACCAAAGATGACAGATTTCTGCGGTTACTGATAACTAAAGGCAGGTTATAAACTTGGTTCAAAATTGAAAATTTATGGTCGGTACTGAAAAGGGGAAACTACCATCAACGTTCCAAAAACATCGGCTGAAACAGATTAGTCAATATTTAAACATGGAATGGAATCATTTTGAATAAAGAAACAACCTAAGATATGTTCTTACTACAGCTGTGCAGCAGCAATGGATTCGATTGAATTTGCTTCTAGTCGGAGATGTTGGTGTTATATACAGTTACCTCCCAAATGCAAAATGATTGTATGAGCTTCAGAACATTAGCAACCAAAATAAAGATCTGCATTTATTTGATCTGTTCTAAAGTCACCCTTACCAAAAAATTTCCACATCTCAAAAAATAAAATAAAAAAATAAATAAATAAATAAAAAAAAAATAAAAAAGGGATTTCTGCCTGCACAGGTCGGCGGTGTTTTCACTCCTACCGGGCTACTTTGGACGCGTGTAACAATCTCAAGAAAAGACGCACTTGGTTGTTATTAAAATTATTAAATTTTGCAAGCGTGACCTTTCATGATGATTGTTGTATGACACAGAATTCCTTTATTTATGAAAAAAAAAATTTTGCGGGGAAAAAAAACAATTAAGGAATTTTCTGAGGTTGCGATTTTTAACCTGCTAGAATATTTTATGAAATAGGGAGACGAGTCAAACTTGTGCCGATAATACGGTGTGATGAATATTACGTGCGAACAAACAAAACGCACTTGACCCGTCCTTGACATTAGTTAAAAAAAAATGGTATTTGATGTGTATTGGACGAGTTTGTTGTTTGCGTGTTTGTTAACGCAGGTATATAAGCCAGGCAAAACATAACCTGGAAAAACATATTGTTTACGTCTTGGAAAGAAAAAAAGTTAATTATTGTTATTATTCGAAAATGAAGATAGGAATCTTGATATTAACGGTGTTTGCTATAGGTGTTGCAGGTTAGAAAAATAACTATTTCTGTTTATTTTTCTTATTTTCGTAAGCATTCTAAATTTACATTAAACATAAGTCGAACACGATAACATTTACATTATTTTATGATACCATTTTAATATAACTGTTCATATAACTGTGCAAGTAATATATTTATTTTGCATTTTTATCACCATATAATAAAATGACATTAAACGAGTAGTGGGGTAAGATAATTCGGCTTATGAGCATTTTATTGAACATGAATTTGTGAACATATTTAAATTGTATTCTATTAGCGAATTTGAGCTTTACATATTTAAATAATTATTGTTAATTAAAGTGTTATTTTATGATGATTATGGAAATAATGCGAATCAGAATAAGGATGTTGAGATTATGGTGATGATAATGATAATAAGAATGATAATGATTGATGATGATGATATATGCAATGCGTGCGATAAATTTTTAATACTGATTTAAAAGAAGATACGAATATGGAGTGTTCTTTTACTTGTTTTACATTTTGTTGTTTGGGATTTAATTGTGTATTTAGTATAATAGATGTAGCACCTGTTTTTGAAATTGATTTTATATTCACATCCTGGCATAAAACTTAAGAATTTCCCTAACGTCATTTATTTGAATTCAGCTTTATACTCTTAAAACAAACTATTTTACTGACGTTCCTTGAGAGTATGGGCTTTGAGTAAACTATTCATTTTTTACGCAGAAGGCAAAATAAATGCCCATGTTTCTAAATAACGACTAATGACGTAAAAATGCTTTGTCCCAGAAAATGTATTGATAAACCGACTATATGTATTCAAAAGAAAAGTCTTACACTTTATGTATTTAGAAGAGAAACCAGGTTACTGTCCAGCAATACGTAAAGCTGTTACGACGGAAGCATCAGGGTTGGAATGTGTCACGGACTTCGTTTGTAACGGGACCGATAAATGTTGCGGCTCTAAGTGTACCCGACCAGGTTTGTAAGTTTTTAAAAAAAATGTTTAATTGAAAGTACATGTAAGTGTTTAAAATATAATGGAATATGATAGAATATGCAAGAAAAAATCTGACATGTTTGCGGTTCGGATCAGAATATCCTTCCCTCGGGAGCCCGCCATTGGGCGGTAACTCGGCAAGCCTCGTAACCGCCAAATGGGCAGGTCCCCTCAAGTCTGTTGCAAATATTTTATTTACTTTTTTTATATTTAAACCAAATACAATACTTGTTGAGCTATTATTAATTCGTAAATAAGCATGTTTAGTGATTAAATGAACTTGTTAAACGGCAATGCGATATATATAACACGAATAAGCGTGATCGGATTTGACTTCTTTAAAATAAAACCGTTTTTAGTATCACAAATCTTTATAACTTATCACACTTTGACATTCCAAAGTGTCTTAATTTTGGAAAGGGACATGCATTTGGCTATTATGGAGTTTGCTTTGTTGAATAACACTTTGTGTTTCTGTATCAAAGTAGTACGACCATTAGCATAGTAAGGATGAAATGACTGTCCATAACACAATCCCCTGTTCAAGATACTGTTTTATTAGCACTGTTATAGACAGTTTACAGCTTCCCTGATTTTATTGTAACAGAACATTTGTATATTCCAGAGTGTGGCGCTGACAGTAAAGAAACCAGGTGTCCCATCGATCTTTGCACGTTTTTCACGTGTTCAAATATTCCGGATGCTGAGTGCTTGTAAGTATAAATGTTATAGTAACAGCTTTAATAAGATGTCTATGCACTAAAGTAATGATAATCAAGATATAGAATTGTATGCATACTTTCAGTGAAATCTTGTACATATAGTTATATCTTAGATATCTAGAAACTAACAATGTTGTGTTATCTCCCCTATGTACAATGTACACAATCGTCTATGCACAGATTTCATAATGTTTTGTGATCAAAAATTCTGGCCTAGAGGAAATAAAACATTTTTAGCTCAGAAATTTGATTGGTCAGTTTATATTTTGTTCCTGTTTCTGAACAATTATAATTACTTGAGATTTGATTTTTAGCTTAGAAATTGTTTTTAGAACAATTGAGACAGCAGTTATTGCATTTTTTATAGCTCAAATCCGTGCTCTTGCAAACGTCTTTGGCTCACTAAACACCGTGACGTCACATTGGAATGTGACGAATCGGATGCCAATGGCGATGGTGAAGTTAATAGTGTCAAGTCAGATGAAGATGATTATAACGAAGACAAAGTTAAAGATAATGAGAATGGACAGGAAATGTAAGTATACATCATAAATTAACACCTTCACAATAAAGGTATTGTGTCTCTCTAAATACTTTTAAATGTGAGACTTTCACTGTAATTTGTTTTGTTTGAATTATAAGAAAGAAACTTTTGTTATTTTGTCAAATGTTCATCGTCAGTTTGTCTGTCCGCAATTGATTGGATGATACTTTGACACTGTCTGTTATGCATTTTCAGCTGAAAGATTTTTAAAAGTCTACAACCTGTATGTCAAATCATATGTAGCTTTGAACATTGCTTTGATGTTTTGCAGTATTTTATTCGCAATTCTTTCGTCAGTCTGCATTGAACAGTGTACAGTAGTTAATCATTCGCAGTGAAGGCTTTTATTTGAAAATCAGGGTCATAATTCAAATGACAAAGAGCTGAGAAGTAAATATCGCTAAATACTTTTGTCAAACTTTACAGGCAATTGGCATGGAGAGAAGTAAAGGCGAGACGAAAGGCCAAGAAGCTGGCTCGACTTGAAAATAGGATAAACAAGATAAAATTGATGAAAGAAAGGCGGTCGGCAAAAATTGAAAAACTGGAAAGCAAAGGAATGCATGAAAAGATCTCACGTCTACGAGAAAGATGGGCGAGAAAAGACGCAGCGAGACAAGATAAAATGGATGCACGTCAGGCGAAAAGGTTAGAGAATAGACAGCGGAGAAAAGAGTTTAAGATGATGTGGAAAAAAATGAAGGAGGATCCTGAAAAATACGAAGCTTTAAAAGAATTCCGTAAACGATTAAATTGGATGGAAACTTAGAAAAGTCATAAAGAAGATTTGAGAGTAAGTTACAAAGAAAACAACAAGAAACAAGAGAACAAAACTTGGCAAACAAAAGGAAGTCATGATTTAATCGATGATATAATTTGACTTCTAACAGAACAAGCCAAACACTTTTATGCATTTTTGCTTGTGTTCACACATTGGAATGTGGCTAGTTCCTAATGTAAACAAAGATTGTAAAGCATGTTGTTATTTCTTTTCCTACAGTCCTATCTGTCAACCATTGTTCTCATTACTTAAGTCTCTGTTTGGGATTTATACTCGCAGGACTTCATGCGCGGATCCAAAAATGGGGGATGTTAAGGTGCCTTGAGCCCCCTCCAATCCCCTGGAATTTGGCTAGTATGTGGAAACCCCTCTGAAATTTGGATACTTTTTTAAACGAAAATCATGTAAATACAAATACGAAACAACAAAATGTTGACTCATGACCCCCGTAAAAATAAGATGTCAAGCCCCTCTAGTTAGTGCATAATTCCATGTAAGAATTGTCCAACCTCCCCTACTAAATAACCACTGGATTCGCACCTGACAGACATAATGCCATTGACTGGTCTCAATCTTTTATTTAGTTGAAAGGCATCACTTGTTACCAATAAATTAAAAAAAACCATAGTCTCTAACTATGGTTTTTGTCATTCGTTTCATCAAATTGTATAAACTAACTCATAAATTTGATTGAACATTTTAACATCAGAAATGCGTTTCCTTATTTAGGAATAAATACTTACTTCGATTTTTTAGTCGAATAACGAGTACATGTGTATCTCACCGTTTAGAACTGGAGAAAATGTATTTACAAATAGCAAAATAACTCAGTCAGTAGAGGCACTGAAAGGTATTGAAAGGGTCTCATGTTCGAGTCTCGGTCTAGCTGAACATTTTCGCACCA
Organism: Ruditapes philippinarum; assembly: GCF_026571515.1. NCBI lineage: Eukaryota > Metazoa > Mollusca > Bivalvia > Venerida > Veneridae > Ruditapes > Ruditapes philippinarum. Next base: position 735 of record NW_026851773.1, on the reverse strand, counting down.
TGATAATCAACAAGGCTCGAGCTATATAAAGCATTTGAACAATACACAAAGATATATGTACATGCCTACGTAGATATCTCTTTTGTTATGTTGCACAGTACATTATTACGGAATCCTATTTCGTCCACATTATTTCGCTAGTAACACGCGATAATTATCGCCTCTAAAGGGCGAAATTTAGTACTAAATTTCGCATGTCTTAAATTTCGCTAGTCTCTCACGCGATAATTATCGCCCTTTCACAAGACCAGAGACACTTATACTAGCGAAATTTAACAATTTCGCCTCGATAATTATCGTCTTAATTTTCGTATGTTGTGTGTTTCTCACGCGATAATTATCGCCTTGAAGGGCGCTAATTATCGCATGAGAGACTAGCGAAATTTAATACATGCGAAATTTAGTACCAAACTTCGCCCTTCGAAATTATGGCGGGAAAAACACGTGTTAACGGTGTTACGGTAACACTGTGCTGTGTCTTCACCGGTAAAAAAATGGGGTGTCACTTTTTGCAATCGTTGTCATCTTGGTGAAGGGATCGTTGTGAAGGTGTGCTACCACTAAATTATCACATAGTTTTATAGCGTTATTCTCTCATATAAACTGGTATTCATTTGTGTTTGAACGTGCATTGTGCTTGCGTAAATTGTGTTATAAGCATAGAAATTGATATTTAAAAACAGTTGGATTTTTTTCATTCGGGCATCTAAATAAATTTTTAAATCTATATTTTTG
>NW_026851772.1:0-8920 GCF_026571515.1 Ruditapes philippinarum | reverse complement strand
TTCCCATTCAAAAAGCCTCTGACGAACGGTTGTTACGGAGCTTACAAAAAACCTTAAGTTTGTTGATAAGCTTAATTATGTATTTGTTAAAATCACTATTTATAGTCCGATCGGAAAATTTGATATTTCACCAGAACATTGAGATAGAGTATATTTATAGTTCTTTGGAAAACAAATATTAACTGCATTTTATTTCATCCCCGTCATATTTAAAATGGGGCTCAATATTGCACCAAAAGTAATCAAGTAAATGACTGACAGAACGGGATATTTTTCGCGGCATCTTTTAATTTTAGGAATACATCTACAATTTATGTACTAGAGTACTTTGTTATATGAACACAATTTAAGTGGTAAAATTAATGAAACATTTATCACTCAAGCATCAAACAAAGTATCGACTGCCATCTTGAACTCCACCTCAAATATTTCAATGTCGCGGATCGAAAAAAGTCAGAACTCAGTATTTAAGCAGAACTCCGATGACACCTTCAGAACTCGGAACCCAAAGTGCGTTAATATGTAGCATATGAACGCACTTTGGGGTAAATTTCTCGATTTTGACCCCAAAGTGCGTTGGACCCCAAAGTGCGATGCGAAGTTTAACGCACTTTGGGGTCGGACCCCAAAGTGCGTTTGACCCCAAAGTGCGGTGTTACAACGCCTTTTGCAAGTAAACACAGTAAACAAAAAGTTGCGCAAGAAACTATATTTTTTAAGGTAAGTTTGCTATTTTTCTGTTCTTTTCATAACAGACAAAAATATTTACACCAAAACTACCATACTCAACACATTCATTGCACTTGCAAATTACATACAATTAACAAAGATGTTATCATTTTTTATCTCTTAGGATATGTCAATGTATTAAAATAACTCAATTATCAACTTAATTGATGACATCCGGGTGACAATGGATATACCCTAATTATATACAATTATTTATTCTTTTCATTACTAAACAGGAAACAATTGCGTCGATATTTAATGCATGCTAACTGTATAAAATGTTAGGCTTAGTACGTCGAAACATCACTATGTAACAAGCTGAAACCTTACTGTGCGTCTCAAATATCTTGGAAGAAATATTTTCAATTTATAACCTGGAATGCAAGCAAACTATCAAGTAAATATACTTTACTAAATTATTTTATTAAAATCAGCTTCAGTTTTCTTTATCTCGTTCTACATCATGTTACAATTTTATATACATGTATCCAGTTGTATTTATGTTGATTTTCTTTAAAGGTACATTATGCCTCAGAAATATATAAATTTTTACTTTTTTAGAAAGAGCAAACATGAATTTTATAACATTTAAATAATGATTTCTGAGCAAGTAAGATGCTTGTTACCTCAAGAAATAAGCGATAAATGCAAAATTATGTGTCACAAGAGTAGAAAAATGTTAACAAAGTAGTATTTTGACTTCGATACAAAATACTAAATCAACTGTACCATCTGCAAAAAAGCAGCAGACGAAAAAAAAATTGGTTCAGTATTTAGCCAATGAGTTTTTTTGGAGCCTTTTAAAAAAAGCTTTTGAGAAATATAAATAACAACATTTCTGAGGCATAATTTGGCAATATAAATTTTGTATTTATTTATTTATGAGAATTTTATATAAATTTCATTATTAATTTTGCTAAATTTTCCGGCTATTAGCATTCTTGTTATACGTTCTCGCCAAAACAATATCGGCCAATATCGTAATAAATCGGCCATTTCCGAAACGTTATTTTTCACAATCGTCGATATCCAATAATATTTAGCCATTTTTTAACCGGTATGTACTACAAAGCGCTAATGGACGAGTGATTTTAAATAAGCAAATTGCCAAGATTTTGAAAAAAACAACGTTTCGGAAATAACATATTTGCTTCGATACTGGCAGATATATAAAATTTTCTTCGTTTAAACAAAGTGCATTAGAAGAAAATTATTTCCCCTGGTTTTGTTCTCGTCGGATCATATGAGGGCGCTATTCGGGCCAAATTCAGCAATTGCGTTGCAAATTCATTCAGCGCTTGGTTAACCGACTGTCAACATGTCCGAAGAAGTAAATTAAGATTTTTATTATAAGTTTTGTTAAGGATTTTAGACAATAGATGTACGTGTTCCATCTTTTCTAGTAATGTGTCTTGTATTTTGACTGAAGTTATTTACATGTAATTTATGAAACGATATAAATAAATTTATGTTATTTGCAAATGAGGGTTTATTTGTACATATATATGTTGGTTCATTTCATGTACAGTCAGCTACAACCAAGTCGCTTGCAACACATTAAACTTTATTTCATAACTAAATTGTTCTGTTGTTCATTCTATATATTTTGTAAAGATAATGGTTGTGATCATATTGTATCCGTCGGGGACGATTTGAAGGGATAGAATTTTTGGCGGAAAAACATTACAGTAAGATTACCTTAACTAAGGATAAATATATATGACAAAGGAAAACATTAGTAATTATATAACTGTTGTACAGAATAGAACAATGGAAATAGAGTTTACATGAATGAAGGTAAATGATAAGAAATATGTTAATAACAGTTCAATTCCATTCCATTAAATTGTAAGTGGAAAGCAATATCCTAAAATTAATAAATATATTCTATATTTGAAACCAGGTTAATGCCCTCCATGTGAGAGAAAAAAAAACCGCAGGGAAACAGATAAGTTAAGGGAATACTTGGATTAAAAGGTTTACTTATCTTCTGGAAGCAGTATCAGCGCACAATGACTAGTCATTACGAAGGGGGAAAATATAGATGTGAAATATGCTATAAAGTATTTTCTTTCGCAAGTCAACTTTCATCACACATGAAAATTCACACCGGTGAGAAAAACTATAGATGTGATGTGTGTGATAAGTCCTTCTCTAGTTATGGTAATCTGAAAGCTCATGCTCGAATTCACACTGGTGAGAAAAATTATAAATGTGAAAATTGTGAAAAATCATTTTATGTTAAATGTGAACTTAAAAAGCATTTAAGAATTCATACAGGAGAAAGGAATTTCACATGCAAAATTTGTGATGTCTCATTCACGTGTAGCAGTAATCTTAAAAGACATTTGCGAATTCATACTGGTGAAAAGAAGTGTGTAAAATATGTGACAAAGCATTTACCCGTGGTAGTACTCTCAAATTACATATGGTCATTCACACTGGTACAAAAAACTATACGTGTGACGTATGCAGTAAATCATTCACTCAAAGAAGTGGTCTTCAAACGCATATGAACATTCACACAGGAATCAAAAAGTATAAGTGTGAAATATGTGAGAAAACGTTCGTTCAAAAGTGTGGCCTTAAAAGTCATTTGACAATTCACACTGGCCAAAAAGACTTTAAATGTACATTTTTATTTTATTTGAGTCTCATCCATATTTAACAATTTTAAAAGACATATAAAATTACAATTACAATATGGTCATTTCTAAAACGAATTATCTGAGACTATATGTTTACATATATTTACATATACAGTAAAGTTCCACCAAAAAAAGACCACACAAAATGATCGCCCCAACAGCGGAAAGGTCCCATCAGCGAGCCACTTCAGCTCCATAACTTAAACTCTTACTTTTATATTGCCGAAATTTGCATGCTTTTGAAACATTCAAGGTGGTCTTATTAGTGGAACTCCACTGCATATACAATTAATGAACACTATACATGTATATACACTAATCAGTAATCAGCATTTGTGGAACATAAGGTTAACACTTCGTTGCTCCACCCACACCATGACTGCACATAAACCAGACATCAATATTTTCCATATAGTTAGGCAGTTAAAAATTTAATAGGACACAGTTGCTAATCCAGACATAAACTTTATCTAAAATTTATCTAAAATTTATCTAAAAACAAGCTGTCAAATAAAACACTTAAAATTCTGTCATAAGTAATGATCAGCCCTCTAAAACCAAACTTCTTTACTTAATAAGAATAGAAATGAGAACTAGATTAGCAACCATGTCTTATCATGTGATAAAAAACCCTTAACTATTATTAAGAAAATCCTACCCATGTGTAAAATTAATTTATTTCGACAATTTACTACCATATATCTGGAGACCCCGCAAGTCTGAAGATATATACAAGTATTGTCAAAACAAATATTATCTTATATTTTATATACAATACTTATTTTAAAATGTTTAAAATCATCTACTGAATCTCAAGTGTTGTGATACATATATCTATTTCGAATAGACCGTGCAATACCATTTTTACGAAGTCGCAAAATCGGCATGGGTTCGAGTCAAAATCACTTATCACATAAACCGCGGTGCAGAAGTGTAATAAAGCCATTTGGTAAATACGCTCTCACACTGGTGTAATGACGTTTTGACGTTACGTCAATAATTTTGCGCTATATAAAAACATAGCGTTCAAGGGCGCTAATGTTAGCGTTACACGATAGGCGTGACAATGAATAATGCCTCTTTTTAACAGTTTTCTTATTTTGTATATGTGATAAAAATAATATTATATTCATGTAGATTTAATACTTAATATACTAGTATTAAACTCGTTGAATAAAGCAATACCATGCTCGCCAGAGGCTCGTATAATATGATTTTATTTAACTCGTTCAATAAATGTTGTATTAAACCTACACTTAAACAATATCCTTGATCTCTTGTGAATGGTCATTTGCTTTTTTCACCCTTTCTGTGACTTATTCATTACTAATTTCACAACTGGGTCCAATATGGTTATTTTATGTCTGAAGACTGCATTGCAAATTTGACATCTATAGTTCTATTTATCAGTATGAGTTGCCATATGTGAAGTAAGATTAGATTTATAATGAAAATGTTTATCACATAGATCACATTTAAAATCTTTCAAGCCAGTGTGGATAATCATATGTGAATTCAAATGACTTTTTTGTAAGAATGTTTTATCACACTTTTCACATGTATAATTTTTCTCACCAGTGTGAATTAACATATGCATTTCAAGTGATTCTTTTCTAGCAAATTTGTTATCACATATTGTACATTGAAAGTCCTTTTGGCCAGTGTGAATTGTCAAATGCCTTTTCAGTCCAGACTTTTGAACGAACGCTTTTTCACATATTTCACACGTATACTTTTTGATGCCTGAGTGAATGTCCATATGCGTTTGAAGACCTATTCTTTGAGTAAATGATTTACTGCATACGTCACACTTATAGTTTTTTGTACCAGTGTGAATGGCCATATGTAATTTGAGAGTACAACCACGAGCAAATGCTTTGTCACATACTTCACACACATAGTTCTTTTCACCAGTGTGAATTCGCACATGTCTTTTAAGTTGACTGCTATGTGTGAATGAGACATCACAAATTTTACATATGAAATTCTTTTCTCCTGTATGAATTCTAAAATGTTTTATAAGTTCATAACTAAAATAAAATGATTTTTCACAATTTTCACATTTATAATTTTTCTCACCAGTGTGAATTCGAGCATGAGCTTTCAGACCACTATAACTAGAGAAGGACTTATCACACACATCACATCTATAGTTTTTCTCACCGGTGTGAATTTTCATGTGTAATGTAAGTTGACATACGAAAGAAAATACTTTATAGCATATTTCGCATCTATGTTTTCCTCCTTCGTTATGGCTAGTCATTTTGCGCTGATACTGCTTCCCGATGATAATAAACCTTTTAATCCAAGTATTCCCTTAACTTCTCTGTTTCTCTGCTTTTTTCACATGGATGGTCTTAACCTGATTTCAAATATAGAATATATTTATTAATTTTAGGATATTTATTTCCATTAACGATTTAATGGAATGGAATTCAACTTAAATTAACATATTATTTTATCAGTAACCTTCATTCATATAATCTCGGTTGTTCTATTCTGTACAACAGTTACACAATTACTAAAGTTTAACATGTTTTCCTTTGCCATATATATTTATCCTCAGTTTAGGTAGTCTTACTGTAATGTTTTTCCGCCAAAAAAAATCTAACATCGGCTAATATCGTAATAAAAGTTGATACACAAACTTGAGCTAAGTTTTTTTCGATTTCTGACCACTTCGTGCAATGCAATCATTGTTCTAAATAGTAATATTGAAAGACTACGTTTTGTAAAGCCAAGCAAATTGTTCCAAAATCCCTTGGAATCTTCATATCATGCAACCCAATGTCGGCTCTCTTCAGATAATGAGAGAAGCACTTAGACCATGTTCTCCTTCTCTTATTTTCTATAGTACAATTTGTGCATTCTGGTTGTATTTTAGCAATATTTTGTCACCAGGGCTGGTCTGATATGGATACTTGTGTTGGGATGCGGCGGACTTTAACAGAACGCAAAAAGTTCCAAAATCCCTTAGAAGTTTTATATGAGACATCGCATTATATGGGATTGTCAGATATTTTGAGAGAAACACTTTTATCCTGATTCTGTATCTACCTGAGCATGCATTTGTATCGCCTGTTTTTATTTTAGCAGTATTGTCTGAAATGGATATTTGTGCGGCGAATCTTAACAGAACGCAAAATGTTCCAAAATCCCTTACAATTTCAATATCAATGCATCGCATTGTAAGTGCTGGTCAGAGACTGGGAGAAAAAAACTAAATCCTTTTCTATATCCACTTTAGCATGAATATGTACCTTCTGTGTGTATTGTCGCACCGTTTTGTCACAAGGGTGTGTCTGACATGGATAAATCTGCGGTTAATCTTAACAGAACTCAAAATGCTCCGGAATTCTTCAGAATCTATTTTCAGGCTTCGCACTGAAAGTTCTTGTGAGATACACGGAGAGAAACACATGCATCTTGTTTATGTGTCCACTAGAGCATGTATCAGTGTTTTCGTTATCAGCATTTTGCCAACAGGGCTAGTCTTCTATGGATAAATGTGCATTGAATACCAGCAAAACGCGAAATGTTATAAAATCCCTTGGAATCTTTATTTCGGGCATTGCAAAGCATGTCTTGATTAGTAAATGAAAGACACACACAAAGTTCTTGTTTCTGCATCCACTAAAGCATGTATTTGTGAACCCTCTATGTATTTTAGCATCATTTTATCACAAGAGCATGTCTGATGTGTGGTGAACGCAAAAGTTCCAAAATCCCCTAGAATATTAGAGTTTCTTAAATCCATGACCCGGATCTACTTCATCTTGTTCTTGTATCTACTGAAGTACGGTTTGTGCCTTCCGTGCATATTTTTGCAACGTTTGTCACCAGGGCTGATCTGCAATCAATACATGTGCGGTAGATACCACCATAATGCAAAATGTTCCATAATACCTTGAAATCTTTATATCAGACATCGCGATGTACACGGGCCAAGAGGGGGCATGATATGTATGTAAGTGATTTCTTGCTGTCGGACAAGTATAAATTTGAAATATATGTGGTTATTAATGTTATTAAATAGACTCAGGTCCAAAGGCTTGGCATAGGGCGAGGGCGATTACAAATCATACCATTGGCTTAAAATCTGAGGCCAGGTAAGAGCGCGAGCACCCTGTGTCGCCCAGTGTCCCTGGGCCTGTTAAACACATAATTGTAGAATTACGTTGTCACTCAATCGTACTCTGAGTAAAATTCCAAAACATCTAGTATCCGTGAAACGATAATTCAACTGGCCAACCGTTTTGCGTATTCTCTGTATGTTGTAACGGTAAAGTCTGTGCGTTAAATTTTATGATACTATATAGCAAAATAGTTTTGCTATTTGCACGCATTTCAGTACCCTTCAAAAACACAGAATCGGGTTTGGATCCTATAGTCTGCACTTATTTATTTTAAAAACAGACCGGAAGCTTTTGCAGGAGAGGAAGTGATGCAAGGCATATACGACTAGCCTGCTGGAGGCGCGGACGAGCTAAGTTGATGTTCTGGTGTTGTTTTGCAGTGTACAATACGATTATGGACCTAGAAAGTTACTCACATATAAAGTCGTAGTCATTTTACATGAAGAACTTGGTAGTTATATTGTGGTTAGCTGATGTTGCTGTAACTATGCTGTATACGTTGAAAGATTAAACATTAAATCAAATATATAAGTTAAAAAGTTCAGTGGACAAGTTGAAAACAAAACATACATTATAAATTCATAGACGAGAAAAAAAAACATATGTGAACATAAAACAAATATATTGGAACATTTATAGAGGTGTATCACTCATATTTTGTCAATGGTATATGTGAACCTTTTTGTCATTGTAATGACAACGACAAATATATTGGAACATTTATAGAGGTGTATCACTCATATTTTGTCAATGGTATATGTGAACCTTTTTGTCATTGTAATGGCAACGACATATTTTTTAAAAAGATGAAATTTATTTATATTTATAAAATTGACAGTGGAAAACACAAATCCATTAAATGAATACACAGTGTCTGAACTACATATATACAAAACTGATTTTGGTTGCACATACAGTTTACTTTTTTGTGACAAGGCATAGAAATTTGATATTTTTGGGCGTAAAACATGAGTTTACTTTGATTCATTGCCTCATATTGCTTCAAGAAATAATACTCATAGCTGTATAAGGAATGGGATATGTAAAACCTGATTATTTTTAGAAATATAACGAAAAATTTTGCTTGACATTTGCAAACCGATTAGAAAACAATTATATTTTGTACATTTACTCATTAATTTTAGCAATTTGCGTAACATCGATAATAAAACATGTTTGATGTATAAAATATTAACCTGATCTATATCTGTTTGATAATAAATGAATAACAATGAGTTTTTGGTGACATGTGATGGCGAGTAACTATATGTAGATCCTTGTCGTAACTGTATGTTGAACCTTAATTTTTTAGATCTAAACTGAATTTTGAACCCGAATCCCTCGACATAAATTGATAAACATTTCGTTGTATTTGGGTAAAAATGACATCGTGGTTGTGTACAAACT